>NW_005434802.1:0-1385 GCF_000147415.1 Chlorella variabilis | reverse complement strand
CTGGCCACACGCCACCCCACACCATCCCGCACACCATCCTGCGCATGTTGCCACGCCTCCGCCTGGCCCCATGCGCTGCCCCACCCACCCACCCACCCGAGATGCGCCCGCTCATCTGGCGCTCGTACACGGGCACAAACTTGCGACGCAGCTCGCCCGTGTAGATCTGGCGGGGGCGGGTGATGCGCCCCGTGGCGTCAGCCACCATCTCCTTCCACTGCGGCGCACAACAGGAGCGGGTTGGGAGGGGGGAGTGGTGGGAGGGTGTGTGAGACTGCGTGTGGGATGGCGTGGCATGGGGCAAAGGGAGGGAGGGGTCTCGGGCCGCGGCAGGCAGCCAGGCAGCATGGGCCAGGCCGGCCGCGGCGCCACTCCCTGCTGGAGCAGCCCAGGCCGTGGACGCAGACCCCACGGCGCGCGCAGCCAGGCGCGGGAGAGTGGCTTTGAGGCCTGCCGTGTGGAGCCAGAGCCTGTGAACAGAGCACGGGGCTCGTCCTGCGCCCCCCATCCCATCATACCCACCCGCGCCTCCCATGCCACTGTGCCCACCCCGCGCCCCCCCATCCCGCCGCGCCCACCTGCGCCACCCATCCCACTGTGCGGGCCATGGCGAAGAGCACGGTGTACATCTCCACGGGGATGCCCAGCGCGCGCAGCACGATGCCCGAGTAGAAATCGACGTTGGGGTACAGCGAGCTGCGGGGGAGGGAGGGAGGGAACGGGGAAAGGCGGCGAGGTCGGTGAGAGGGCACCAGACGCCGGCCGCAGGTCCACACCCCAGGTCCGCAACGGCACCCCCGCACACCACACACACACGCCAACAGACGCCCACACTCACCACAAACAGGGACCCCGCGGCATGCCTCAGGCGCCCACACCCACATCCAGCCCACACACACGCCCACCCGCCCTCACCGCTTGACAAAGTACTCGTCCTGCAGCGCAATCTTCTCCAGCTCCATGGCGATGTCCAGCAGCGAGTCCTTGCGCCCCAGCTTCTCCAGCACGCGGTACGTCACCTGGCGCATCAGCTTGGCGCGAGGGTCGTAGCTCTGCGGCGGCGCGGGGGCGGGCGGGGCAGGGTTGGAGGCAGGGTTGGCGGTTGAGCAGCGGGGGAGGCTCAGGCGCAGGGGGTTGCACAGCAAGGGTGCAAAGGGGGGTGCACAGGCAAGGCCGTGCGATGGCAGCTGGCGTGGCGGCAGCCAACATGCCTCCCTCCACCCCCTCCACCTCGGCCCTGCCCCGGCGCGGCAAGCCCCCGCCCTCGCCCCGCCTGCCTCACAGCCCGCCCCTGCTTGCCGCCTGCCTGCCCTGGCGCAGATGCTGGCGTGGGCACGCTACCCACCCCCCCGCCGCCCACCCCGCCAGCCCACACACCTTGTACA
>NW_005434803.1:0-1392 GCF_000147415.1 Chlorella variabilis | reverse complement strand
ACCCACGGGCGCTGCCCATCAGAAACTGCTTCTGCATCAAAACCTGCATCAAAGGGCCCCCCCCCCCCCCCCCCCCCTCACCGCTGGAAGTGGTAGTTGCGGCGCAGGCGCAGGCGGCGGCGCGCCGGGTCCTCGACAGCGTCCAGCTTCCAGTGCAGGTCTGCAGGTGGCGGCAGGCGGGTGGTGGTATGTGTGGTGGTGGTGGGGCCCTTGCAGTGTGTGCAGGTGTGCATGTGCGTGTGCGAGCGTGTGAACGGCAAGGCAGCAGGCTGCCCAGCAGGTGCCAGGCCTGCTCTGGGGCTGGGGCCGAGGGGGTCAGGCGACGGCAGGAGGCGGGAGGTGCAGACGTGGCGAGCAGGGTGTCTTCTCACCCTCGGGACGCTCCTCCTCAGCCCACAGACCCCGCCCGCTGGTCAGAGCGCGGCGCAGGTCCCGCCACTGCCGCCGCCGCTGCTGGCCGGCCTCGTCTTCGGCCTGGCGCCGTGCGGCGCGGCGCAAGCGGTCGGCCGCCAGCAGCACGCCCAGCCACTGCCGGCTGGCCTCGTCGGCGGCGGCGGCGGCGTGGCGCTGCGCGGCGGCCGCCTCGATCAGGCCCTGCTGCAGCTGCGGGGCAGCTGCCGCGTGCAGCCCCGCGCAGTGCCGCATGAACAGCAGCTGCTGGCGCGCCGCCGACGCCACCAGCCGCGGCTGCAGCAGCGGCAGCATCTCTTGCATTGCCCGCTGCGGCTGCTGCTGGCCTGCAGGCTGGCTCTGGGCTCCGCCGGGGGACTGCGGCTGGGCCGAGGGACCTTCGCCAGGCAGCAGCCCAAAGGCCGTCGGCGCCGCGGCGACCACCGCGTTGGCAGCCACCACGCAAGCCTCCAGGCGCTGCTGCAGCTGCAGGGGCAGCAGCTGCTCCTGCAGCTTCGCGGCAGCTGCCCTGGCGGCGATGCCGCGGTAGCACTGCACGATGGCTGCCAGCAGCAGGTGCACGCGGGGCACCGCCGCCTCGACTGCCGCCGCGTCCCCTGCAGTAGCGCTCGCCTCGGCCAGCAGCAGCGGCAGCAGCTCGGCGGCCTGCTGCGCCGCCTGCTGCGCCGCCTGCGGCGGCGAGTGGTGCAGCGCCAGCAGCAGCAGGCGCTGCAGCAGCAGCAGGCCGCGCTCCCGCTGGTGCGCCGCCAGCTGCGTCTCGCTGAGCCCCACCACCATGGCACCACCGGCGGCGGCGCCGCCGCCACCGCCGGCAGAATTCGCGCCGCTGCTGTCCCCAGCGGCAGCAGCACCCACCCAAGTGAGGCTGCCCGCGCTCCTGGCCGCCCGCAGCAGCGTCGCCACGGGGGACGAGGGCGAGGCGGCGTCGGTGGCGGCCGCCGCCGCGCCGCCGCTGCCGTGCAGCCGGTCCAGAAGCGCCAG
>NW_005434804.1:0-1395 GCF_000147415.1 Chlorella variabilis | reverse complement strand
CCCACCCCCCACCTCCACCTCACACACTCACTGGCCCCTTGCGCGATGGCACGCCGGCATGTTGGCATGGGAACGCCAAGCCCGGCACGGTAGCGGCGGCTGACTGAGTAATGGCACAGCCGACCGCCGCGGCAGGCCACTTTGCACTCCTGCCTGCAATGCATGCACCCTTACATGTGCAGCCTTCTGGTATTTTCATGTGCCTGGGAGATGTGCGGGCATGGGGGCCCATGTGCCCCATGCCATTTGAGTGCCCGGCGGCGGCGCTGCCTGCCGCCGGGAGCCCGCACCAGCATCGGCACCCGTCGGCCTGGCAGGCCTAAGCTGCTAAGGATCCCCACGTCCCCCACCACGTTGTGGGGGTTGCGTGTCCGGCAGGACGGGGAGCGGGGCCAGGGTGGGGTGACCCTGGGACGCTCAGCTGGGGGGAGGGTGGTCGGAGCCATGGAGAGGGTGCTCCATGGTCCACCCCCTCTCTTGATGCCCCTTGATCACGTGTGCCCCCTGCCCAAGGTCTGCTCACGCGGCCTATCATAGCGGGGTGACTGTAACACAGAGCTTGAATGCACTGAAAGAAGCTCCGTTCCAGCGAAGATAGCCGCAAAGGAGCCAGCCGAAAATGGGTGGTTGGGGGTTGGCAGTCGCTGCCCACAGCGTCCCTTTGGCCTGTTTATCGCCGGAACGGAGCTTCTGATAGTAATCAGGGCCCAAAACAATCGGCGAAAGTGCCTGAAGCGGGAACGTGAAATCGGAATGAAGGCCCGCCGGCCGATTCCTGGGGGTGGGCAGGAATGGCGAAATGGAATGGAATGGGATTTTTCAGAGGCGCCCGTCCCCGCTGGAATGGTGTTCCTTAAGGTCTTTAGATCAAGGAAACAGCGGCAGAGACGGGTGCTAGGAAATCGGAGTGGGCTCCGGGTGTACTCAGCCCCTTTAAGTCCTCCCCGACACAGCCGCCACCTGCCGCCAGCAAGGCATTTCCGAAATTCCGACAGCTTCGGAAATGCGGACAAGCCAGCCCGTGCCAGTTCGGAAACGCAACAAACAGACCGCGCGCGAGGCCCGCGAGGCCGAACAGCATCCTCTACTCGCACACAGAAATTTGCGGTGACCTGGCGCACGCAGACCTTTTTGCTTTGTGCGCGTGTCCGTGGGTCTGTGCGCATTCTCGAACGTCGGACAGCGTGTGGCGGGCCGCGCAATCCACCGTACCACCACCCATCGCCGCCGCCAGTCTGCTGCCGCCAGTGCCAGCCAAGTAGCCGGGGGTGCATTACACGTGCTGTGTGCGCGTGACGTGGAGTTTGCGGAAGGTAGTATGGAGGAGAGGAATGCGAGGTGAAGGAATTGTGTGTGATGGGTGACAGGGTGATGGGTGACATGGGGTGGCAGCTG
>NW_005434805.1:0-1402 GCF_000147415.1 Chlorella variabilis | reverse complement strand
AGTCGTCTTGATGTCGGCGGAGGTGAGGTTGATGCCGGTGGACATGTTGGTGAGCTTGGCCAAGTTGTCATAGCCGAGGTGGCCGAGGCGGCGGTGCCACAGCTGGGGTGTGTCGACGCGGGCTGCGTAGGCGGTGGTCATGGCGTGGGCGGCAGAGCCGGGCTCGAGGCAGCGGCTGGCCAGGCGGTAGATGCTACTTGTGGTGTCGGCGTGGCCGGTGGCAATCATCTGGTTGTCCTTGGAGATCTGGCAGTCGGTGTCGTTGAAGCTGAAGCTGAAGCCTCGCTTGGTGGCCTGGCTGACGGACAGCAGGTTGTCGGCGGCGCCGGGGATGTAGAGCACATCGGTGAGCTTGATCAGGGAGCCGGGGTTGGGCTGCAGGTAGGCGTCGCCGATGAGCGTGGCCTCACCGATGCTGCCGTTGCCAAAGGTGACGATGACGGTGTGTGGCGCAGGGCGCAGGTCGGTGAGCAGCTGCTTGTGTGGTGTGATGTGCCGGGTGGCGCCAGTGTCCAAGATCCAGTCGTCGTTGACGGTGTTGGAGGTGGAGGTGGCGGTGAAGGCGATCGCGCTGTACTGCTGGCTGGGGTTGCGGTTGTGCGATGGCGGGCGCTGCATGTCGTGGCCGGCGCGGCGGGACTCCATGTCTCGGCGCTTCTTCTTGCACTCGGCAGCATAGTGCCCAGGCTTGTAGCAGTAGAGGCAGGTGTCCTCGGCGTATGCACGCTCATCACGGGCTGAGCGGTCGTAGCTGCTGTGGTTGCCGAAGATGGGCCGTGGGCTGCTGATGTTGGGTGGCCGTGCGGCCGACACGCGGGTGCGGTTGCTGACGCCGCGGGGGCCGTTGCTGCGGCTCAAGTTGCGGGGGCCGCTGTTGTGGTTGAACTGCCGGTCATCGCGGCGTGGCTGGAAGGTGGCCATCAGTGCTGAGTCGGGGCTGCGGTTGAAGTCGGTCTTGGAACGACGCTGCTCAGCTTGCAGCAGGTGTGGCAGGATCTCGTCCACGGTGAAAGTGCCGGTGGAGGCTGTGGTGGTTTCGATGACGGTGACCACGGTGTCGAAGGAGGATGGCAGGCCAGCCTTTGTTAAGTGAGGGAAGCGCACCAGCCCTTCCTGCGGGCGCTGGTGCGGGGCGCAAGCGCCGCCTCAGGTGAGGAGGGAGATGGGTGATGTACGTGTAAACACTTTGTGGGCTGCTGCCAGGTTCCCTTGCTGCAACACTGTGTTGATTGCAGACGGCTGCCTAAAGCCCAGCCGTCCCACGGTTGGCTCTTGCTACCGCCAACAGCTGCCTGCCTGCTGCTGCCCTGGCGCTGATGCCTTGGCCTGCAGGCTCTGAAATAGCGGGCGGCAGTGCTGCTCTGGGTGCACCTGTCGCCTCCCGCAGCCGACGATGGAGGGT
>NW_005434806.1:0-1412 GCF_000147415.1 Chlorella variabilis | reverse complement strand
GGGGCATCAATCATTGGCCATCGGCGATTGCGCAAGACGGCAAGAAGGGTGGGCACGCCTCGTTCCGCGGGCTCTCGCTCGCAGGGGCCAACCCCAGAACAGGCAGCACAAAACAAACACTCGGTGCCGCTCGGAAGCGCAAAAGAAGACAGCTCTGAAAGGGGGAGACGCAAGCGGAGCAAGGGAGAGGAGTCGGGAGCACGGGAAGGAGGGTAGAGAACGAGGTGGTGGGTTGGCAGCAAGGAGGGTTGTGGAGTGGAGAAAGAGGAGTGCAGAGGGAGTGGTGTGGCAGAGAGCGAGGTCATCGCCGCCAAGTTAGGAAGGCTGGGGGGCGCGCCGGTGGTCGCCATGTGGCAGCTGCCACGCCCACGGGCGGTTTTGCCGGTCCCGCCACCGGCCCGGCTGAGCCCATCCAACAGCAGCCATACCAGCTACTAGCTAGCTAGCTAGAGGAAGCTGGAGGGCGTGCCCACGGCCGCCACGTCAGCAAGGTCTGCCCCCATGGGCACCAGCGTGAGGATGGCAAAGATGATGAGGGCTGCGGCCACGCCGCGCCGCCGCTCGCTCACGCCGCTCACCTCGTCCTGGATGTACTGCTCTGCAGGGCGGTATCACAAGGCACGGCGAGGGGCGGTACAGCCGTCAGCAGCAGCGCCGGGGCCAGCCAACGGGACAGCGGCGCACACCCCGCTTCCAGGCTGGACGCATGCACCCCAAGCCCCTGCCCCGGAACTGCCCAGCCGGGCTGCCGCTGTGCGTACGCGCGGGCAGTACACCGAGCAGTACTCCGAACCCCAGCCGGCAGCAGTACACCGCACCCACCTGCCGTGCGCTGGCAGATGAGCACGTAGAGGCCGAAGGGCAGCGCCAGCGAGGATCCCAGCAGTCCCAGGCCCAGCCCCACGTAGCACAGCAGGCTGCTGACCGCCAGGGCATTGCGGCCGAAGGCAGACTGCAGAGGAAGAAAGCAGGCACGCAACGGAGAGGAAGGATAGGAAGCCTAGGAGCAGAGGGACGCAGCGGCGGGGTGGCGGGCAAGGCACGTGGGCGTGCAGCGGGGCCGGCCGCGGCAGTCGCGACGGCGGAGCGGCACCAGCACTGCGGCAGGTCGCGCTGTGCAGCCGCCCCCAGCCGCCCAGCCCCCGCGGCCCGCCGGCGACCGGTAAACCGCACCGGTCGGCAGCAGCCAGCCGCGGCAGCTTCCCGGCGGCTGCCTCACCAGCATCGTGCGGCCGCCATCCAGGTTGCCCACGGGCAGGCAGTTGAGGGCTGTGGTGACCAGCCCGCACCAGCCGCCCACCAGCAGCGGGCTGACGTACACTTGCGCGTGCGACAGCGCCTCTGCAGCAGGGGGCAGGAGGTACATGAGGCGGTATATGAGGCGATGATAGGCGAAGCCAAGGAAGCAATCG
>NW_005434807.1:0-1417 GCF_000147415.1 Chlorella variabilis | reverse complement strand
CCGGGGGTGCTATGACACGGACACAGCGTGCTGTCCTCGGTCCCTCGGTGCTCCAGGCCGTCGCGGGCGAGGGACGCGATGTCTGCCAGCTCCGCCGGCAGCGCCTCCAGAACGCACGCGCGCAGGTCCAGCACCCGCAGCTGTGCGAGACCCGCCAGGCGCTCCCAGCCGCTGGACAGGTAGTTGTGGCGCAGGCCTGGTTAGGGCTGTGATGCGCGCAAGCGCCGCGGGTACCTCCGACAGGCTGCACCCGGACAGGTCCAGCTCGCGCAGCCGTGCCAAGACTGGCATGCCCTGCCGTTGAGTGGGCGGTCGCGGGCGGGTAGTAGATGGTTAGGACGTCTTTCAACCAGATAGGGGATGCCTGGCGCAGGGGTCGGCACACCTGGCCAAGGCGCAGCCTGTGTGGCGGCGGGCGCGGGCGGGCGGGGTGAGCGTGCCGGTGCCGCGGCGGGAGCGGGCCCCGGCCGGCCTGCGCGACCAGCCCACCTGTCACGCGTCCCCAATTGGCCCGCGATGAGGAGGTGCACGTCGGGCGGGGCGTCCAGGAGCGCGTGTCGGCCCGGCCGCTGGGTCTGGCCGCGGGACGCCATCGGTGTGTCGAGGGTGTGGATTTTGGCTCTTCGCGATCGGTAAAAACAACAGGGACTCTGGCGTCGGCGGTGCATTGTACATGGGTCGCCCCTGGTTTTGGGGTTCAGGGTTTTAGGGCGCGAGACCGGTGGCAGCATTTCGCTTCGGCCTTGGACATTCCAGGGTGTGCAGCTTGCCTGCAGTGACTACATGGCAGCCATGCCCTTTGCACGTTTGAAGCGCTGCCTGGAGGTGGCGGTGCTGTACAGTAGCCAGCAAGCCGGCGTTAATGTCAGCCTCACCACCATCAGCTTGCTCTGGAATGCGGCTGACCTGTTTGGCAAACCTGCCGGGCTGCCAGCACGTCGGGGCTCCTCCCAGCTGGGCGTGGCATCAGCAACAGGGCTCACAGACGATGCCTCAGACAGTGAGGTTGAGGCAGCAATAGGGCTGGCGCTGTCAGCAGAAGATGGCATAAACGAAGGCAGTGAGAGTGAAGGAGCAGCAAGCCCTAGTAGCAAGCGCCACCAGCTGGCTGCCAGCCTGTCATCAGCTCAAACAGATGAGCTTCTACAGATGATATTCCTGGCTCTGCAGGTGCCAAGGGCCTGGCCTTATTGCTGTGCGACGGCTGTGCGATGCGTCAACTCCCTTCCCTTCTCCTGCGACGCAGGGCGTCAGCCAGGATGTGCGCCCCGAGGTGCGCAACAGTGGCGTGCGTACGCTCTTTGCTGTGGTCGTTAATCAGGGGCCTCGCCTGTCACGTGCCCTTTGGGAGCAATGTCTGTGGGAGATGCTCTTCCCTTTGTTGCGACACGCCTATCTGATGTCTGCCACTGCCAGC
>NW_005434808.1:0-1422 GCF_000147415.1 Chlorella variabilis | reverse complement strand
CAGAGCTGCGTCTGCATGATGTGTTCCACATCAGCCTTCTCAAACCTTACTGCTCGAGCGCTAAGTTCCCGGGATAGAAAGGTGCCGCTGGCCATCAGATATGGTCCCCAGCAGGATGAGAAATGGCATTTGGTGGAAAAAACTGCTCGACGTGCGAGCCACAGGCCGCAGTCAGAGTTACAAGGTTCGTTGGAAGGGCTACACGTCCGAACACGATACATGGGAGAAGGCAGTGAACCTCAGAAGAGATCTGGGAGCACAAACCTTCAACACGTTTGTTGCTGAATTTAACAGCAGCGAGGGTCGGCAGCCAACGCCGCCGCCATCCCGGCAGCAGAAGCCGCCGCGGTCCGGGCCACAACGCCTGCTAGCTGCCACCGAGCGGCTGCTCCCATCCAAGTCCAAGCCTGTCCAAGCCACACCGTCTCTGGAGCCCTCACGGCGCAGCAACCGCATTCAGCAGCGACGGCAACAGCCACCACCGCCGGCAGGGCTCGGCTTTATTCTGATTATTGACGGCGAGGACGCCTACCCTTAGGGGGGGGTGATGTAGCAGGTCTCAGACCCGGGCCCTGCTCAGCTGATAGCACATAGTTCCCTCCATTCATACCTGCATGCTGTGCTTTGCATGCTGTGCCACCCCTATTTGCTGGCAACACCCGGCTCTCTCAGGGGCCTTTGGTGTAAGGGAATACCTACATCTCAGGTCACCATACTAGCGGGGCAACCCCGCTACAGGCGAAGGTGAGGCCTGCTGCCTCTGCTGTCTGCTGCGCCGCGTGCTGGGTCCGCCGCACGCTGAGCAGCATGAGCTTGGTCTTGTCGATGTTGACAGTGAGGCCCACCTTGGCATTTCAGAGATTAATGATTCGAGGAATGCATCAATGCATTCACCAACCACACACAATGGTTTGTGAAGGAGTTGCTTAATCGTAGAAAGCTCAGGAGGGCGGGTTGACAAGCCGTGACGCGATTATCGTGGAGCAGCCCCTCATGGCTTGCTTGTTGCTTGTGTCGGCTTAAAGTCTGGTGAAGCAAGAACTAGATTGCAACATAGACTTCCCGCCGAAACGGGACGGGGGGCGGGCGAAAGCAGCCATGAAATTCAAAAGGAATATTGTGAACTTAAACAAAGTGTTGAAACTGTTGCTGGTGAGATTAGAGCTGGCCGGGCGTCGGTTGCTCATTTGCGGGTGGTAACCATCGAATTGCTTGCGCTGCAGGCATGTATGGTGTTTGCAATTGTGTTTGTTAGCACCGCTCCACGCCTCTCGGCGCCGTCCTCGATGCCAGCGCCTGGAGCAGAATACAATCGCAATGGTACTGCCGCCCTGCAAAAATGGAAATCTAGTATTCTTAAAAACATGTTTGAACTGTATACGGCTTCCGAGAAGGCGGTGTACCATTCCGACGTCGGTCAGG
>NW_005434809.1:0-1423 GCF_000147415.1 Chlorella variabilis | reverse complement strand
CCCAGTTTCAGCGGCGGGTATCATGAACACCCAGCGCCTCGGCGCTCCTGAGGATTGGCAGGCACAGCAGCAGGCTCAACCCTGCACGGCAGCGCTCCTGCCGCGGGCCGCCGGGCGCGCCCACCTGCAGGCTGTTCCGCGCTCTGCATCTCCATGCCCTGGGCTGCGCCGTCCTGTCCGCTCTGCAGCAGGCTGGCTTGGGTGCCGCTGCCCGACTGCGTGCCGTTGCCCAGCAGCGCTGCTCCGCTGGCCGCAGGCTGGCTGGTGCCGCCCTCCGGCAGCCCGCTGGACAGGCCCATTGCATTTGCTAGTGCCTTCCCGGTGAGCGGCCCTCGAAACATTGTGCCGCTTGGAGCCTGAGAGGTCTGGCTGGCGTCCGTGCTGCGTCCGGCGCCGCCGCTAGCGCCGTCGGGCGGCGGGGAGCCGGGGGGTGGCGAGCCGCTGACACTGCCGTCAGAGCCTTCCTGGGCAAGCACACAGGCAGAGTTGGTATGGCCCCAGAGCACGAACAGGAGCAGCAGGCCTAGGAGGGGTCGAGAGGCCATCTGCCGGGTTGGGCAGCGCAGCAGGTTCTTCTCAAAGGTATGCACGTGGCCCGCAAATACCTTGGTGCACCGATTTGCAGGTGCATAAGGCCGCATGTCCCACACCCTGCAGGTAGGCATGAAAGAGGCCAGCGCAGTCTGCAGATGTCGCCGAGCCCAAGGCAAACAGGACACCACCCGGGGGGGGGGCAGCATGACACTCGAGCGGCAGCCTGCACGTAGTCAGCCGGCTCATTGCCGCCACCGCTGCTGCTCATACAGTAAGCAGACAGCGGAAAGTCTTTGCTAGCCTCACCTCAGCGTATTGTCCATGCTGTTTGTGAGCAGGTGTGTGCCGTCAGGGGACAGCCGCATGCCAGTGATGCTGTCACTGTGCCCTGCCAGACTCACGCTGACTTCTTCACGCCGAAGGTCCCACACATTCACCACATTCTCAATGCCTGCCGTATAGATCTGATCGCCCGCCTCTGAAAAGGCGACACTCAATATCTGCATGGAGAGCCGGCAACCACGGCGTCACAAAGAGCCTGGCGAAGGTTTGGCAAATCCAAGTTGAGGTACGCATGGCAGGCACTCATTCCCCCATGCAGCACTCCCCCCGCCCACCAGCTCTGCATCACTGACACTCCTACCTGGTAGCGTTCGTCAAAGGTTTTGACTGAATTGCGTGCGCGAAGGTCCCACAGCTTTGCCTGGCAGTCGTCACCGCCAGACACCACCAGCGGAGGTCCTCTCCGCGCCGGGCAGCAGCTGTTCACAATGTCCTTGTGCTCCTGCAGCCGCTTCACCTCCGTCCCCGTCTCTGCGTCCCACACCCGCACCGTCTTGTCCGGGCTACAGCTGATCAACTCCTCACCATCCGGTGTCCAGTGTACCTC
>NW_005434810.1:0-1425 GCF_000147415.1 Chlorella variabilis | reverse complement strand
CGCGGGAGGAGGCAGGCAGGCAGGCAGGCAGGCAGGTGTGAGGGGCGATGACAAACAGGTGGCAGCGCGGGGAGCAGGCGGCGGCACTACAGCGGCGCGGGCGGGCGGGCGGGGCGGCCCGGAAGCCCGGAAGCCCAGCAGCCCCAGCCGCGGCGATGCACGGCACGCTTGGCGCCGCCGCCGCCGCCTGGCGGGTCTCACCCAGCCCAAAGTCTGTGATGCGCACGTGCCCCTCCCCATCCAGCAGCACGTTCTCGGGCTTCAGGTCCCTGTGCCACGGGAGGCGCGCAGAAGGGAGAGAGAGGGAGAGGGAGCGTGCGCGCACGTGTGTGAGTGCCTATGCTTGTCATGCGAGGGGGCGGAGGCCGGGCAGCAGGGAGGGAGAGGGCAGCCGCCTGGGGCGCCCTGCCGGCGCCGGCGCCGGCACAGCACGCCTCCCAGCAGCAACAGGCTCCCCCCACACACACCACACACACACACACCACACTCCCCCCACCCACCTGTGCACAAATCCCAGGGAGTGGAGGTGGGCGATGGCCAGCACGATCTCGGCGCAGTACAGGCGCGCCAGCGGCTCGTCAAACGTGCCCGCGCGGTACAGCTGGAAGAACAGGTGGCCGCCGTTGATGAAGTCCAGCACCAGGTAGAGCTTCTTGGGGGTCTGCGCGCGCGTGTGTGTGTGTGTGTGTGTGTGTGTGTGTGTGTGTGTGTGTGGAGGCGTGGGTGGGGGAGGCGAGGGGGCGCGTGAGTGAAACGTGGGGTGGTGGCCGGGCGAGGCGCGCGTGGTTGTATGGGAGTTCGATGTGCGATGCACGCGCGGACGTCTTTGCAGGGTGTGCGCGTGCACCACGCATGCTGCCCCAGTCCACGCCCAAGCATTCCACAGCTCCCAGCCACCGTAGCCACCGCAGCCAGCCCCCCAGCCGCCTCCCCCCCCAACCTGGAAGGAGTATCGCAGGGTGACGATGTACGGGTGCACCACCGCGGTGAGCACGTCCCGCTCAGCCTTGACGTAGTCCCGGTGGTCCCGCTCCAGCACGCGGTCCTTGCGCATGACCTGGCAGGCGGTACGGGCGGTACGGGCGGGCCAGGGGGGCGAGTTGGGCAGGCGCGGCGGGGGTGGGAGGAGGAGGGGTGAGGAGGGGCCTGGTGCTGAGAGCGTGGGCCCCAGGCACGCCTCTCCATGCACCCGCAGCCCGCTGCCGCGCCCCCCCTGCACCCGTAGCCCGCGGTCCCGCCACCTTCCGCGCACCTTCATGGCGAAGATCTCCCCCGTGTCCCGCCTGCGCACTTGGAACACCTTGCCAAACGCGCCCTGCCCCACCACGCGCAGCAGCTCAAAGTCGTTGGGCCCCAGGCGGCGCCGCCCGCTGGCGGAGGCCAGCTCTGCGGGGGGGCAAGCAGGGGGCGGGGGAGTGGCGATGG
>NW_005434811.1:0-1432 GCF_000147415.1 Chlorella variabilis | reverse complement strand
TAGGCCAGCCCGATGGCCATCTGCTGAAACATCCACCGCGCCTCGCCCTCGCTCAGACGCCGACAGCTGCGGCGGCAAGGGGGGGGGCGGGGTGCAAGGTGATGCGGCGGCGGGGCGAGGGGAGGTGGAGGTGGAGGTGGAGGTGGAGGGGAAGGTGGAGGATCCACGGGGCCACAACGTGTGTGTGTGTGTGTGTGTTGGTGGTGGGTGGCGCGCGTGCCAGCTGTCGCAGGCCGGCGGGGCAGCAGGCAGCAGGCAGCAGCAGGCAGCAGGTGCCCCGGCCCGCCCCGCCAAAGCGACCGTGGCGCCTGTCCGCCCCGCCTGCCTGCCCGCCTGCCCTCCCCGCCCCTGCAGACGCGCACCTGCGGGCCTGCAGGTGGCGCAGCAGGTCGCCGCCGGCCGCATACTCCATCACAATCGCCAGCGAGCGCTGCGTCAGGATGACCTGGCTCAGGGCCACCACAAACGGGTGCCGCAGGCTGGCGTGGTGCAGGATCTCGCGCACCACATACGTGTGGTAGTTTCTAACCTGCGGGAGGTGTGGCAGGGCGGTCGGGCGGTGCTGGGAGGGGGTCAAGCAGGCAGGTGCCGCCAGCGGGCAGGCAGCAGGCAGGCGGGCAGGCATCCGTGAGAGGCACAGCCTCCCAGGCACGCGCGCCAGGCTGCGTCCCGATGCAGCGGCGCTGCAGGCCAGGCGCGGGGGGTGGCGGGGGCGCACGTAGTGGCCGCGCGGCAGCAGCTTGATCGCCGCCAGGCCGCCGCCGCTGTGCTCGGCCAGCACGACGCGCCCAAAGGATCCCCTGCCCAGTATCTTGACCACCCTGTAGTCCCCGATGCTGGTCTCCTCCTCCCGGAGCTGCTGGGAGGCGGTCTGCGCCTCGAAGGCCGCAAGCTGCCTGCGGGGCACAGCGCACGAGCCGGATGGCAAGGGTTCTACGAGCGGGCGCAGGCAGGCGGCCCGGCCCTATCCCGGCACCCTCTGGCACCTGGGGTCCATTCGTTGGGCAGCGCAGAGGGCGATTGGACGAGGCAATGGCCACGAGGCGGGGGCCCTGCCTGGCCGTGGCGCCAGCTGCGCCTCTGAGATATGCTGTGTGTGCGTGGACGATGGCAGAAGCGAAGGCCAGCCCGATATCGATAGGAGCGCCGCGACATGTGCTTTCCACTTCGCCCTCATGTTGCCGCCACAATCCCGCAGCCGATTCAACTCATGCGTAGCGGCACAGAGCCCAGCAGCCCAGCCCCAGGCCAGCATGGGAGAATGGGAGGCTCAAGTACCTGCAGTGCTGTCATATGAGCGGTCCAGAGAGCCGCATGCAGTGCTGCTGTTACAGGCGGGCGACAGCGGCAACGCTTGCCTCCCGCTGCAATGCTCAAGCCGCAGCGAAACAAGGGCCGGCAAGCAGCCTCACACCACGCCGTCCCACAGCTC
>NW_005434812.1:0-1474 GCF_000147415.1 Chlorella variabilis | reverse complement strand
GACCCCGGGGTCCCCCCCCCCCCCCCCCCGCCCTGATGCAGCCCACCCCAACGCAAGTCCGACATCTGGCTGGCGTCTACATGCGGGCGGCGAGCATATGCCTGCTGTTAGGAGGAGCAGGGCGGGCCACAGGGCCCAGCGAGGGGCTGCCATCGGCATGTCTGCTGTTCGCTAGGGTTACACGATCTCTCCGTCGTCTTCTGCCTCGGCAGATCGCTCGGGCGGAGAAACGAAATCGGCAAGGGCAGGGCGCATGTAAGAGCAGGCAGCGGGTCTAGTCGAAGTCTAGTAGCAGCCGGAGCCCGGCTGCGGCCAGTCAAGTCAAGTCAGTTACAAAGAAGAGAGAAAGGCCCCGGAATGACCCGCATTCCGGTTATATAGTCGCACAAAGGTAGTGCTGTAGTGCTGCCAGCCAGGCATGGCTGGTGACTAGTCGATCGATCAAGGCATGATAAGCGCAATCAATCATGCAGTTGTGAGTAGAATGAAGTAGCGAGAGTGTAAGACTCAGTTGCTGTCTCGCAGCTGGCACAGCAGGGTGCCGCCTGCTGCTGCCGCTGCTGCAATCCTCCCCCTCATCTGAAAGCTGTGCCCTCACAGCTTGAGCCCATGCCGCAGCTTCTGCCGCAGTCTCTGGGTGCTGCTAGTTGCCGCCTCAGGCCGCGTCCTCCGTGGCGTCGGATGCGTCGCCGGTGGGCGCGCCGCTGCCGGTGGCGGTGGCGTCGGCGGTGAGGCGCTGCCGCTTGGAGGCAGGTGCTCGTGCGGTGCCGCCCCGTAGGAATTCAAGCAGCACAATCCGCTCGCGCTGTTCAGCAATCACAGCTTCCTTAGCTGCAATGATGGCCGCCTTGTCGGTGGCGGACGCCTTATAAAAGGTGGCGTCCGCGGCCGCCTTGTCAAAGTTAGCCGTGGCTTTGCGAAGGCTGGCCGCCAGCTCGTCGCTGCGCCGCGCCAGGTCATCAAAGCGGTCCTGCGCCTCCCGCAGCTGAGTGGTGAGCTGATCCACCTTGGGGCGCAGGTCGCTGCTGGCCGGCTGCGCCACTGCTGCCGGCGCCGCCTTGGCCGACAGGTGATGATCATAGCTGGTGGTGACTTTCTCCACCCGCGCCAGGTGATTATTGAGCGCCTCTTTCATGTCTGCCACCTCCTTTTTGGCCGTGGCATAGCTGTTTTTCAGTTCCGTGATGCTCAGCACGGAAGGTTTGCGTGAGGTCATGCCTTTTGGCCGGGGATTGATAGGTCCTTGCTTGGTGTGTGCTGCTAGCAACCCATTCTCGGCCATTCAGCACACAGACCGGCCGCCTCTTGCTCGAGGGCGGCCCACTTTGGCCTGGGCAGCCCGGGCCGCCCTCCCCCCCGGGCGCATGTTCGGTGTTGGAGGGGTGTGCCCAGCGATAGGGGGCCCCTGAAGGCATGCGCCGAGGCCGGGAAGCGTGGTTCGGCGCTGCTGCACGCTTGGCGATTTGAACAGAAC
>NW_005434813.1:0-1480 GCF_000147415.1 Chlorella variabilis | reverse complement strand
GCCTCTGCCCGCGCCGATGCGGGCCGCGCCTCGAGACATGACTGCTGCTGCGGGTCTGTTGCCCCTGGACGGCCTGCCAGCGCGCTGGCGCACCCCGCCCTGGTGGGCTCCACCTGGAGGATCGCATGCCTGCTACGATACCACCCCCATGAGACACTTGCACATGGAATATGCACTGAATTTGCTACGAAAGGGTATTTTCAATGCTCTTTTGCCTCCCTTACCCTCCCTGTTCCCCGTTTTGTTACCTGTTCATTGCTTACCCGCCCCGTTTTTGTTCGCCGCCACCTCCCCAGGCGCGGCCGCATTCATTCAATCCTCGGTAGTCAGCCAGCCTCATCGCCTAGCGCCTCCCAGTCTCCCTGTACCCCTGCCCACTTGCACAAGCAGGAGCAGCCGAGCCTACCATCGCCTGGTTCTGCTTTTGGAGGCCGCTCGCCCGCCGCCTTGCCGCGGCGGCGCCGGCACCCGTTCTGCTTCTGCTGCACAATGCGCTTGCCTGCCAGCGTTCCATACCTTACAGCTCTGTAACTTTGTGAATCAGAGAAATCGCCGCACGACTTCCACAGGACTGGGAAACTGCAGCCCCCTGCCAGCTGGACCCGTCCCCCTTGCGACCTTGCGCCGGGTGCACTACAAGCTAGCGGCTCGCATTCCGCCCTATCTCTCGACTTTCAGCTGCTTCGATCCAATTTGGAGCCTTGCCGGAGCTCTGCAGGTGCGCAGCGGTCCCCACGCGTCTGACATTTGGAGCCCCCGCGTCCGACCTGCATGCCACTACCACGGGCCCACACCGCCCTGCCCGCGCTGTGCAGGTCGATCAGGCAACGATGAGGACGGTAGCCGGCCACCGTGTGGCCGCCGGGGTGCTGGTGCTGCTGGCTGCCGCCGCCGGCGCCGCCGCCGCCTACGAGCGCCACGGCGCAGACTTCTGCAACTGCCCCGAGACCAACACGCCCGTGTGCGGCACCGACCAGCAGACGTACCTCAACGACTGCATCCGCGCCTGCGCCAACGCCATCAAGCTGTCGGTGAGCGGCGCCGGCCGCCGCCGCGCGCCACGCGCCCAGCCGGCAGGCGGTGGCGCCCCTCGCCCGGCGGCCGGCTGGCTGGCGGCGGCACGCTCGATATGGCAGGAACACCCCTGCCCCAGCCCCTGCCAAGGAATCTGCGCCAGGGCGCGTGCCTGCGGGCCAGCCAGCAGCCGAGCGGGGCGGCCAGCCATCTTGGCGCTGCCCCTGCCGGGCAGGAGGGGGCCCTCGTTTCCTGAGCCTGCCTCCTTGCCACCTGGCGCCGNCCCCTGGCGTGCCGCAGGACGGCCCCTGCGACCCCGACTGCTACCCGCCTGAGGACCAGAACGAGAATGGGGACTGGGAATCCCGGGACCCCGTCTGCGCCTCTGGCATCACCTACAAGAACATGGCAGAGGCGATGGTGGGGCGGGGCGGGCGGCTGGGTGGGGCGGGAGGGGGTGCAGGGG
>NW_005434814.1:0-1487 GCF_000147415.1 Chlorella variabilis | reverse complement strand
GTGGGCGGTGTGGGGTGGCAGGGTGCGGGATGGGCAGCAGGACAGACTTCAAAGGTGCTGTGGGGATGGTGTGGTGTGGTGAGGTGGCGCGCAAGGGCGGCGCGGGGTGATGCGGGTGCAGGGTGCAGAGGGGTGGGGTGCTGGGCTGGTGGCGAGGCGGCACTTGAGTGCGCGTGTGTGAGGGGGGGAGATGGGGAGGCACTCCAGAGAGGGAGATCCAGAGCGAGGGGTGCGGCTTGAGGGGAGGGAGCAGCGGGCGGGGTGCTGTGTTGGGGTGTCAGCGGGCGTTGGGAAGCGATGATCGAGGCTGAAAAGGGAGGCGTGGAGTAATCTTGAGCGGGCAAAGGCGGCGGGGGCGCAGGCCAGCCGCGCACGGGTCACGAGCGAAGGGTGCGGGTAGCGAGAGGAGAGGATACAAGGACGGGTGCATGTGTGCGTCGTTGGGGTGGCAAACCGCGCCAAGCGTGGTGCGTGTGCTGGCAGCAAGGACGGCGCAGGCAGGGGCCCGAGCTGCGCCTGCTGCTGTGGTGATCGGCGGGGGAACAGCGGCGCAGGCAGGTGGGCGGATGCGTGGGTGGACGAGCACAGGGGCCAGAGGAGGTGAGGTGGCGGGCATGAAGGGCAGGGCGCTGCGTGGCCCCGCTGGAAGGAAGATCAGTTGGAAAGGGGTTAACAAGGGGGAGGGCATCTTTGATAACGGATCACGAGATGGGCGGGTGTGTGGGCGGCTGGGCCTGCGCGCTGCCGGGGGGGGAGGGTGAAGGCTCCAGCGCGGCAGCCAGCAGCCGGGATCGGGCAGGAGGAGCGCGTGGGCGCTGCGCCGCGCTGCGCTGTGCTGGCGCCACCACCTGCGGGTCGAGGGCGCCGCCGTGGCAACCAAGCCGCCGCGGCACAGCCGGGGGGCCGGGGCCGGGGGGCTGGGGCCCTCACCTGCCGTGCTGGTAGGGGTGCAGGTGCGTGGCGTCGCCATAGGCGAGGCGCTGGGGGGCCAGGGCTCCCAGCCGCGCCTCGGCGGCCCGCGCCTGCAGCGCCTCCTGCACCTGCGCCGCCACCGCCTCCACGCTCAGCCCGCCAAACAGCGCGGGCAGCTGCTGCTCGGCGGCGGCGGCGCCGTCGGCCATGTAGGCGCCCAGCGAGGCGGTACGGTCGGGGTACTGCACGTCCTGGGGCGGCAGGCTGCGGCTGCGGGAGAAGGAGGGCTGGGGCTGGGGCGCGGGCTGGGGCTGCGGCGCCGCGGCCGGTGCCGGCACCAGGCCCGCGGGCAGCGCGCCAGACGCGCGGCGGTCGCCCCAGGCGAGGCCGCCGACGAGGGCGGAGCCCTGGCGGCTCGGGGGGCCCTGCCGCTCCGGGTCCTGCACACACACACACAAGCGCCGCAGGGGCAGCAGCGGCGTTCTCTTGTCAGGAAGGACGGGAAAGAACAGGGCACAGACGCCTGGGTGGAGAGAGTGACAGAACCCTCCCCCGCCCGACACAGAGCAGAGGCA
>NW_005434815.1:0-1498 GCF_000147415.1 Chlorella variabilis | reverse complement strand
GGAGGGCCTGCATAGCACNTGATGCCTCCCAACCTCCACCCAGCCACCGACACACCCCTCCCTCCCACATGCTGCAGGCCTGGAGCGGTTCAAATTTGAGGATGCCTCTGGCGGAGACGATGGCGGCAACGCCGCGGGCGGCTCCAGCGACCTCTGAGCTCGCAGCTGGCCCTCTGGCTGCAGCACGCCGGCGCCGGGGCAGGCGGTCGGCGGTGCCGCCTGGAGCGCGCATGGCAGGGATTTTGTTTCAATCCCCATGTATGTACCAGAAGTTCGAGTGGGCAGGAAGATGTAACATACAAGCAGAGAGAGGGCAGTGTATGGCTGCAGAACAGACTGCGGATGGTCATCACTCTCCGCGGCGGCTGGGACGGTGTGCTGTGCCTGCTGCCTACCATTGACTTGCGTCATACGGGTCGTGCCGCGTGCCGGGTGCTACGGTATGCATCCTCGAGCGGCATAGACTCATCTAGACATTTCCACGGGCCGGTGGCCGGCTCCCGAACGAAAACCGCCGCAGGATGGCGGACTTTGTGGCCAGCAAGTGGCGCGCCTTCATAGACTCCTGCCGCTCGCCGGTGGTGCGGTATGAGAAGGTCATCCCGCGCCGGCAGGAGCCGACCGAAGTGTTTGTTGCCGCCGCCTCCTGGCGCGGCCCGCTCTTCCGCCGGCCCTCAACGCTAACACATCCTACCTTCCTTGCGGCGTGCAGTTTGGGGAGGGCGGCGACGTGGAGCCCAGCCACAAGAAGCTGTATGCCGCGCTGGCGGCAGAGTTCCTGGGCATGCTGCTGTTCGCGCTTTATGGCGGCGAGGCGCGCGACTCTGCCGCTGCCTATGGCAACGGCCCGGCGCTGGCGGTGCTTGTGTACGCCACTGCCAACGTGAGCGGCGGCCACCTGAACCCCGCCGTCACGCTGGGCACCATCATCAGCGGGCACATGGGCTGGCGCAGCGGCCTGCTCTACATGGCGGCGCAGTTCCTGGGCGGCATCGTGGGTGAGAGGGGCAGCGTTGGCGCCAGCTGGGAGGCGGGCTGGCTAGCCAGGCGCGCTTACAAGGGTTGGTCAGGCAGCAGCGGCGGTGGCGGTCAGCTGGGGGGGGAGTCCCCACTGCATGCAGCGCACCGCCTGCGCCTGCCTCATGCTGCCATTTGGCGCCTTATTATGCAGTCCCCACCTGCCATTAGCTTCCCGAATGGCAGATGGGGGCATGTTTCTGTAAATCTCTGCACCACACGATCATTGATTGGGCTGGGAAAAGAGAGGAATCGCACCTGGCAACCCCGCACACAGCTTGCCAAGGTACATCACCAGCGCCAGCGCGTGCACCGACTTGTGTTGCACTTTGCCCACCAATGCCGCCTTCATAGCACAGTGCAGCCCTGCCAGAACCAGGACCAGGTTCTGGCGCTGTGCATGGCACACCTCCTGTGCATACCCATACCCATATACCAACACCCATACCATTGTGCGTCCACACCGTTGCCAGTGCGGGCG
>NW_005434816.1:0-1507 GCF_000147415.1 Chlorella variabilis | reverse complement strand
GCGGCAGCCACATGTCGTCATCCGCGCCATACCCCTCAAACCGGCACAGGTACCGCGTGCCACTCCCCCTGCCCCGCTGATCGATGACGCCTTCCATGGTGCACCACTCCTCAGCCTCCTGCGGGTCCAGGCGGGCGGGGGAGGAGGCAGAGGGGGGCGCGGCGGCAGGGGGCGCGGCGGCAGCGGCAGGCGCGGGCTGTGCGGCGGCGGGCTGTGCGGCGGCAGGCGGCGTGGGCGTGGGCGCAGGCATGGTGGTGGTGGTGGGCGGCGGCGGCGGCGCGGCAGGCAGCGGCTGGCATACGGGCTGTGGGGGCTGGCTGGCTGGCTGGCTGGCTGGCGGCGGGCTGGCGGGCTGGCGTGCGTGCGGCCGGGCGATGGGCATGGCGGCGGCAGCAGCGGCGGCGGCGGCAGCGGCGGCGGCGGCAGCGGCGGCGGCGGCGGCAGGCAGTGTAGGCGGCGCAGGCGTGGGCTGGGCAGGGGCAGCGACAGCATGGCGGAGGTCGGCGGGGGGGCCTCTTTGGTCTGGTGTGGGAGTGTGTGGTGGGGTGTGGATTGGAGGTGCTGCGTGTGTTTGGTGGTGGCGAGGCCGGCGCCGGCATGCGCACTTGTGCCAACCTGCTCCGCCTGCCGCCGCCGCGTGTCGCTCCTGGCCCTCCCCCGCAGGCGTGCCCAGCGTGCCGATGTGCCTGTGGAGTATGTGCTGAGGGTGGGCGGGTTTGAGCTGGAGAAGGTGGAGGACCAGGTGGGGCCGCGCTTTCCTCCTGGCCGCGCTTTCCTCCTGCCTGGCCAGGCCTGCTGCCCTTCCGGGCCTGGCCTGCCGCCCTGGCCAGCTGGGGCGCTGCTTCCCTGCGGCTGGCCTGCCGCTACTCTCTGGCCCTGCTGCTCAACTGGCCTGCTGCTCATCTCGGGGGCTGCATGCAAGCCTGGCCTGCTGCTCACGGCTGTTCCGCCCTGCCTCGCCCGATGCCTCCTCCCCTCCCACCACCCGCCCACCCGCCCCCCGGCTTCCTTTCGGCGCAGGTGATGGCTGAGGAGAAGCACCACCACCACCACCATGAGCACGAGCACGAGCACGGGCACGACCACGACTGCGCCGGCGCCGGCTGCAGCCATGAGAGCCACTCCCACAGCCACGAGGCCCACTCCCACGACCACGACCACTCCCACGAGCACGCCGGCGCCAGCGCCGCCGCCAGCAGCAGCGGCAGCGACCACGAGTGCGCGGGGGCGGGGTGCAGCCACGAGAGCCACTCCCATGGCGGCCACAGCCACAAGCACCACGACGATGCGGTGGGCAGCGTGAGCGTGACGATCGTGGGGGACATGGATCTGGACAAGGTGAGGGGGCCGCCTCGCTTTTTGGGGGTACAAAAATCGGTGCTCGCCTTTCTTTGTTCATGCCAGTGCCGCCTTTCTTGTCCCTCTGCCAGTCCCGCCTTGTTGGCAGCCCTGCCTGCCTGGTGGCTCAGGCAGCGTTTGGCTGCAGAAGCCCTGCCGTTTTGGCAAC
>NW_005434817.1:0-1514 GCF_000147415.1 Chlorella variabilis | reverse complement strand
ACAGCAGGGTGCGCAGGGTGGTGAACTTGCTGACGGGGGCGAAGACCTCCTCGTAGTCGATGCCCTCGCGCTGGCGGAAACCCTTGGCGACGAGGCGGGCCTTTGTTGTGAGAGAAGGGCTTTACACCAGACTGCAGAGGGCAGTCACTGAGGAAGGGCACTAGGAGAGAATGACAAACAAGGCGAAATGCAGGGGATTATATGCATGCATGGGAGAATGGCCAGATGGCGGGTGGCTGCCAGATGTCGCCGCCAGCGGAGGGTGCTGACAGATGGCATTGGGTCGGGGGAGCTGACCGTTGGGTTTTGCCAGCTGGCGCGGGTGTGGGGCGCGTGGCTTTCGGTTTGGCCATCTGGCTGTCGGTCTGGCCGCGTCCCAACGCGGTGGGTGCTGTAGGTGAGCAGGCTGGACAGCTGGCGGGCGCTGGTGCAGCCAGGTGGCCCGCCGTCCAACACTCCCACGCAGACTGCTCAACTGCAGGGGGTGATGTTGACGGGAGGTATTTACAAAGGCAGCAAGAGAAGTAAATTCGCACTAGAGGCGGCGTTAAATAGATCTGGGGTGGAGGAGCATATTCCCGGCATATACTTGGGATATTCCTGATACGATGCGGGTACGATGCGGCACAAAGGCATCATGGTATCGGTGAGCATAATGGCTGGGTCAGGTGCACGAAAGGGAGTGGCACAAGTGTCGATCAACTGGGAATGGGGTGGGGAAACACAATTGTGCGGTGTCTGGGCCGGAAAGGCGGGAATGAGGGTATCAGTGCAGCGGATGTGTAGACTGGACACGTGGCATTGTCACAGCTCAACAGGTGATGCCCATGGCGGTGCGGCAGTAGTCGAACTTGGTTGCCGGCACGGGCTTGGTCAGGGAGTCGGCGACCATGTGGTCAGTCTTGATGTAGGAGAAGGAAACGTCGTTGCGTGCCACGCGCTCGCGGGCAAAGTGGTAGATGACGTCGATGTGCTTGGAGCGCATGGAGAAGACGGGGTTCTTGAGCAGCTTGATGGCGCCCTGGCTATCAGCCAGCATGGGGATGGTTTGGATGGGCTGGCCCAGGTTGCCCAACAGGGTGCGCAGCCAGAGGGCCTCCTTGATGGCGGCGGCTGCCGCCATGTACTCGGCCTCGGTGGTGGAGGCCGCCACGGTCTGCTGCAGGCGGCTGGACCAGCTGATGGCACCGCCGTTGAGGATGAAGACGTAGGCGGTGGTGGAGCGCCGGGTGTCGATGTCGCCGGCGTAGTCTGCGTCGCAGTAGGCCTCCAGCCCGGGGCCGCCAGCGCCAAAGGTGATGCCGTAGTTGGCGGTGCCCGCCAGGTAGCGCAGCACGCCCTTGGCTGCCTGCCAGTGGGCGAGGCTGGGCTTGGACATGTAGCGGGCGAGAGCTCCCACGGTTTGGGCGATGTCGGGGCGTGTGCAGACTGACAGATACAGGCTCCCAACCAGCTGAGCATAGCCGGGGGTGCGTGCGTCCATGGGCTCGCCGACGCTGGTGAGCTTGGTGGCA
>NW_005434818.1:0-1529 GCF_000147415.1 Chlorella variabilis | reverse complement strand
GAGGTCAACAGGTGCTGGCTGCTGCAGGTCCAGCTGCATGCCGACCGCTGCGAGACCGGCCGCCAGCTGGGCAGCCCAGGACTGCTGTGCCAGGGGGTGGGCGCCATCTGCGAGCTGCACGCTGGACAACAACGCTTGCTGCAACAGGCTGCCGGGACGCTCCTCCAGCGTCTTGTTCCAGAGTTTGGCTGCCCGCCGCAGCCAGCGCTGCCACAGCGGGCGCTCGCCAGTCTCCGCAAGGAGGGCCGCATTGGGGGTGCTCTGCCGGACCCCCAGCAGGTGGCGTAGGTAGCTGAGTTGCAGCTTCTCGGCCGCGCTGCCGGCACTGCCACGATGGCAGCACGCCGCTTTGGCCGCCAGCTGCACGCCCCACACCTCAGCACCATGGGACAGCACCGAGTCCACCATGGTGCCGAAAAGCCGCAGCTGGACGGGCGCCGCCTCGATGCCCACCTCTGCGCAGCGGGTCCGGCAGTTGTGCATAGCCAGGCGCGCCGGCTGTGCCCGGGCTGGCGCTGCTGCCCCTGCCAGGCAGGTGCTGGAGTGAAAGGCGATGCCGAGATACTTGAAGCTGGTGACTGCCGCCAGCTGCTGGCCGGCGAAGGTGAGGCCTGCCTCTGCTGTCTGCTGCGCCGCGTGCTGGGTCCGCCGCCCACTGAGCAGCATGAGCTTGGTCTTGTCGATGTTGACAGTGAGGCCCCACTGCCGGCAGTACTTTTACATTATAGCCAACAGTAGCCCACCCGTCCGCTCACAGAGAGCCATCGCGCCGGCCTCGCGCCGATCACCCCCACACCCCCACCCTCCACACTCACCCACCCACCCATCAGCATGTCAAGCAGCGAGGGAGCCAGCCTTGGGCAGCGCAGCCAGCAGCCGATCAGCAACCCGGCCTCCCGGGCATCCCTGCGGCCCGATTTCCCCCATATCGTGGTCAAGGGGCTCGCTCTGGAGGCCGGTGGGGGCCTGGGGGCCGCAGTCGCAGCCTTCGTTTTGTTTTGCCGGGCCAGCCTTCACCTGCCAGTGCCTGACTGTGTGCCTGTGACCTGCGTTGAGATTCGGGTGCGTGGGGACGGGCGCAGCGAATGCCACCTGCGACTGACTCCTGCCCTGTGCGGCGCCCTGATGGGTGCCCGCCGCCGCCTTTCGTGGGCAGCACCAGAGGTCAGCATTGACCTCTGGCGCTCACCTGGGGAGCTACAATACCTCCATGAGCTGCGCCAGCAGCGCGCGGAGGAGCCCCCAGCGCGCCAGGTGGGGCGGGCTGCGACCTCTCGCTGGTGGCGAGCGGCTCCCCTCCCGCCGCCCTCAGCTGAAGTCGTTGCCGCCCCTGTTGCTGCTGCCCCTGCCCAGCCCACGCCTGCGCCGCCTACACTGCCTGCCGCCGCCGCCGCCGCTGCCGCCGCCGCCGCTGCCGCCGCCGCCGCTGCTGCCGCCGCCATGCCCATCGCCCGGCCGCACGCACGCCAGCCCGCCAGCCCGCCGCCAGCCAGCCAGCCAGCCAGCCAGCCCCCACAGCCCGTATGCCA
>NW_005434819.1:0-1541 GCF_000147415.1 Chlorella variabilis | reverse complement strand
GAAACTCGCAGCCGTTTCTCTCCAGCTGCGTGCCGACCGCCGCCCCGACCACTGATTGGTTCCTGGAACACGGGGATCAAGTGCCCATGTTTTCTCAGCCCTTCTTTGGGTGCCTATTCACGCCAGCGTGGAGCGATTTTCACGCCTTTCTTAAAGGCTGGCATAGTGCCATTTCATCGACACTTCACTACGTACGCCTGAAACCGCGTCACGGGGAGTGCCGGGAGAGCTGCCACTGGTGTTCCGCACATGGGCGCTCAACCCATGTTCAACGGCCCGCGCTCAGCAAATGCGCAGCCAGGGAGCCGCATGACGCTATCCGGCGCGCTGCAAGCGAGCTTCGAGACCAGCGACCTCGTCTCCCTGGCTCTCGTCGTCCCTGTGCACCTGGCTGTGGTTTTGCGAGGAGATCTGGCCGATTGGGATCGCGCCATGTTCCTGTACACCGCCTGGGCGCACTTCGCCGCCCTCCTCCTGGTGGCAGCGGCGCCCGCCCTGTACCGCCGCTGGAGGCTGCCCATCATAGTCGGCCTCCGTGCCGCCGACACCGTGCTGCTCAACGGCAGCATTGACGCCCTGCACATCCTGCAGCCAACCCCGCCTTTGGCACCGGCAGCCAGCGGCGCCAGCGGCGCCCTCGCCCCGCTCTACGCTGCGTTGCCGCTGTACAGGGCGGTGGTGCTGCTCCTGGTGGGCGTGTGCGAGCTGCAGTCCATCACTGCAGGCGCCGTCGGCTTCCAGATGCCCCCACTGCTGCACCTGCCGCTCCAGGTAGCCGCGGTGGGCGTGATGACCTGGCGGGCGACTGACAGTGAGTAGTGGTGATCGCAATGAGCGGCCTGAGTTGATGAGTGCTTGCTCTGTTGCCCTGTTCCCAGGAAGAACGACCCCCCCATCTTACCCCACCCCCGCTCCTTGCCTGCCTGCAGCATGCCACGCATACCTGGGCAAGCACCCTATCCACAGCCGCCTTGTGAAGGCAGTCTACTGGCCACTGCAGCAGGCGGCGTCGCTGCTGCTGCTCGGAACACGCGAGCACTTTGCGGCGGCGGCCGCCACCAGCAGCGAGGCCCAGAAGTGCGCGGCGGTGGTGTGGTCAGCAGAGGCCTCCCTGGGCTTTGTGCTGCCCACGCTGCTGGCGTGGCGGGGGCAGCTGCGTGCGGCACGCAAGTGGGCCGTGGAGCAGGAGGGCATAGAGCTCCAGCAGAGCGCCCGACTGCAGCTGCAGCGCAGCCAGTATGTGCGGCTGTGCGAGCCGGCACTGGAGGCAGCCGGCGCAATTGGCTGGGCGGCAACCACGGGGCTGGTGGCGGTTGGTGGCTTTGCGGCGGCGGTGTTGGCAATGCACAGTTGATTACCCCACAAGGCTGAATGGTGTACTCCTGTGCATGATTTACAGCTTATGTGTCGTGACAGCACCTCAGCATGTTTTACAAGTTACTTGACTACTTAAATCATGTAGCATCGAATCATATTCGACAAATGTTGAATGGAATGCTGCAGTGTGAAGCGAAAGAATGTCATGTGCAACAGACCGCATG
>NW_005434820.1:0-1540 GCF_000147415.1 Chlorella variabilis | reverse complement strand
CAGCGGCAGGGATGAGGGGGCCGGATGCGCCACGCTGCGTGCGGGTACAAAAAGGCCAGGCGTGCCGACCGGTGTCGGTTGCGCGGGAGCGGCGGCGGCAGCAGCGGCGGCGTTGATTGCAGCCTGGCGATTGTCACCCATGCGATTGCGGTTAACGCCCGGGCTGCAAGCGGAGAAGAAGGGAGTGGAGCAGTTCCGGTTGGCTGTGTCGGGGGTCCATCAACCCTTGGGACAGCCTGCCCAGGTGCCTGCCTCGGTCGAATTCAATCCCAGCAGCCTGTCCCACGCCTGTGCACGGGAGGTCCTGCGTGTCAAAAGCCACATGAGCATCCGGACGCGCATGTAGCCCAGGCTTGCAGCCTCCCTCCCAGGCTTCAATTCTGCTAGCAGGGGCCTTGCATGCGGAGAGCATGGTGAGCGCGCCTCCTTGGGCGGGAGGCAATTGGGAGCCCGCGGCAGCCATGCCTCGCTCCCCTAGCTGCCCCCGCGCCCTGGTAACCGTCCTAGCCATTCTTTTGTGGATAGGTGAGGATGCTGGGGGCGCTGCTGTCCCGGGTGCCGGCGCCCCGCTTGCGGGGCAACTCGCTTCCCTTGCGCTGTCTAGCCGCGTCCACCTCTCCTGCAACGAGTGCGGAGAGCCCGGCCCGTGGGGGTACAGCTTGGGTCCAGTGCAAGCGGCTGCGGCGGCACAGCGGCGGCGGCGTGCCATGCGCCGCCTGCCCGGCGGCGGCCCTTGCAGACTGCCCTGCCGTGCACGTTGCCTGCAGGCGCAGCCAGCTCGGCGACCCCCTTGGAAGCTGGGCACTACTACCTCCGGCTTAGGGACCGGTGCGCCTCTGACGGTGAGGCCAGCCGCTGCCTTGCCACATATCGTCACTATTACTGCACGGATCCCTCCCACCCCATTGTTTCCTGTCTTGCTTTCCCTACCCCAGGCTACATGACCTGCATACGCTGCTACAGCCAGGACTGGTCCAACCAGGTGTACGCGGCGCCGGCACGGGACGGCAGGCTGCCGCAGGCGTGGCAGGTGGAGCATGTGGCGCAAGGCGATGCCGACGCCTTTGTGCTGCGGGTGAGCACCTGTGCACAGCGCAGGCCAGGCCAGGCCAGGCCAGGCAGCAGCAGGCCGCCGCGTCGGGCAGCCCCAAGCAGTCAAGCTGCCGGGCCGGGCAGCAGCAGCAGGCTGGCCGCCAGCCAGTGTGGCACCACACCCGCAGGCGGGCGCCCCCCCTCCCTCCGCCTCGAGTGTGCAGCTGCCGCGCAGCTCTCGCGGCCGCCCCGCCACTCGCCCGCCGCTCGCCGGCCCGCCCCGCCGGCCCCCGCCGACCTCCCCTCCCGCCTGCCCGCGCGCCCGCCTGGCTGCAGCCTCTGGACCCCGAGTGCTGCTCCAACTTCCTGTCGGCGCAGCCTGCCGGCTGCGGGCCCTCGTTCGTGGTGATAGAGCCCAGCGACCGCTCCAAGCACCCGGCGCAGATCTACTGGCTGGCAGAGGCAGCCACCGGCGGCGTGCGGGTGTACCTGCAGGCGCGGGAGGCAT
>NW_005434821.1:0-1546 GCF_000147415.1 Chlorella variabilis | reverse complement strand
CGTGTGTGCGCGTGTGTGTGTGTGTGTGTGTGTGTGTGTGTGTGTGTGTGCGCGCGCGCGTGTGTCAGGCAAGCCGTGTGCGGTAAGAGCGTGCGTGAGCGAGGGGGCACCGACCGGAGCGGGTGCGTGAGGGAGGATGGGGCCAGAGCATGCGGCGAACAGGCGCAGGCAAGCAGGGCCTGGCGGCGTGCGGTGGGGCGGAGGCACGCGGCTGGGCTGGGGTTGTACTGCCTATGGTATGGTACTGCATGGGGTGGTACTGCCTGGGGGCTCACCCACCTGACAGCAGGGAGTCGAGTTCGTCCAGGACCACCACCAGCATGCCGCGCGCGCTGTGGTCGCCGCCGGCGCCAGCTGGCGCCGCCGCCGCCGCCGCCGCCGCCGCGCCGCTCGACTTGCGCTTGCGGCCTCCTTTGCGCCCCCTGGCCGCCTTGGCTGCCGGCGGGGAAGCCAGATCGGCCGCGGAGGGCAGCGGGGCCAGCACCAGGCGGCGCAGCTGCTGCAGCGGGTCGCCGCCGCTGCGTCGGCGGGCCTTGCCGTCGGCGGCGCCGCCGGCGCCGCCGGCCTCTGCTGCCGTGGGGTACTGGATGGGGTCCTGCCCCGCCGCCAGCGCCGCCTCTGCAGGGCAGCCGGAAGGGAGGGAGGGGCAGCGGGCAGCCACGTCATGAGGCGCGCGGGCTTTGAAGCAGGGACAGGCGTCATCGCTCCCCCAACAACCACAACAATCGCAACCACAACCACGCCGGGGACCACCGCCAGCATAGCAAACTAGGGCAGCCCTTGGTGCCACCCCGGCGAAGCCCCAGCAAGCACACTGCCCGCCGCGCCAAGCAGCCGCCCAGCCCCACACCGATGCCGCAGCGTGCCTGGGTGCGGCGCTGAGCAGGCGAGGGAGTAGCCCAGCAGGATGCGCTCCGCCACCTGCCGGGCAGGCAGGCAGGCAGGAGAGGAGCGGGAGGGAGGGGTCAGGCAGGCAGCCGGTCAGGGGAGCCCACGGGGCACCCGGGGGCCCTCAGAAGGAGGAGACACAGCAGGGTGCTGAAGAGAGGGCTGCGAAGGCACCAGGCGGGCAGCCCCCAGCACACACACACACACACACACGCACACACCAGACCAGCAGGCAAAGCAGAGCAGAGCAGGCGCCCACGCTCTCCCTGCTGGCCCGGTGGGGCGCCGGCCTGGTGCTTGCCCACCCCCCAGGCCTGGTGCTGCCCACGAGCCCGCACACACACATTCGCCACAGCCCTCCGCCTCACCTGCCGAAGGTCTGTGATGCTCATGCAATTGATTGAGATCAGGGCAGGCGGGGGCAGTTGGGCGCCCCCTGCCTCTGCCGCCTCCCGGGTGCCGTCGTCATTGCCGCCGTCGGGAGCGGCGGTACCGCCAGGCTGGCGCCAGCACTGGCGTACCACTTCGTGGGCGGTCAGCGACTTGCCTGCGGGCAGGCGAGCAGGGTAGGGAGGGCGGCTGAGTGCTGGCAGCAGGGCAGACAGCAGGCAAGGCAGCGGCAGCGGCGGCGGGCAGGCAGATGCCCGCAGGCGGTGGC
>NW_005434822.1:0-1551 GCF_000147415.1 Chlorella variabilis | reverse complement strand
CACCCTGCTGGTGCTGGTGGTACCGCTGGTACCACACCTGAAGCCGCAGCGGAAGACCATCTCCCGGGCGATCAGGTTGGCGGCCTGCGGGGGCAGGCAGGGCGAGGCGGGGGCAGGCAGCTAAGCCGACGCGTGGTGTGTTGAGGTGCTGGGGCAGCCGTGGTGGCGGCGTGTGGGGCAGGAGGGCACGGCGGCTGGCCGCAGCTGACGCCCATGCGCAGCCGCCCCCTCGGCGGCCCCGGCCCTCCAGCTGGTGCAGGGTTTGCCGCTGCCAGGGCTGCACCGCTGTATGGTACTGCAGTGCAGTACCTGCAGGTGCGCCGCCCCTGCAGTGGACACGTTGGCCTCCCCCAGCACCAGCCGCTCGGCGCAGCGCCCCGCCAGCGCCACCACCTGCGGGCGGGGAGGAAAGGAGGGGTGAGGAAAGGCGTGGGGAGACAAAAAGGTTGAAGGGAGAAGGGAGAGAGAGAAAAGAGGTGGAAGAGGGAGGGAGCGGGCCAAAGGCTGTGAAAGGGAAAGGGCGGTAGGCGGCAGCAGCACGCATGCGCCGCTTGTGTGCGACGCCGGTACTGCCGACGGTACCGCCTGCCGTCTCACCATCTTGGCCTCCATGTAGCCCCGCGTCACCACCCGGCTCTCCAGCGTCTCCTCCTGGACAAAAGAAAGCGGGACAAGAAAGCGTGAAAAGAAAGCACCGGTGTGTGTGCCTGTGGCTGGCAGGGGTCCCCACGGCGTCGCCCAGCGGCAAAGGGCAGAGGCTGGGTGAGGGTGGAACTGCCGGCTGCGTTTCCCGCGCCGCGTCAGGCATGCAGGGCCAGGCGGTACTGCTGCAGGGACGGTACCGCCACCCACCCTGGGCAGGAAGTAGGTGTAGCCGGAGGCGGCCCCGCCCGGGCACACAGAGACCTGCGGGGGCGCAGGCGGGAGGGTAGGGTGGGCAGGGTGGGCAGGTGGCGAGGGGCAGGTGGCGAGGGGCTGGCGAGGTGCAGGGGGTGGGGTTGGGCAGGTGAGCAGGGTGGGCAGGCGAGCGGTGGGGCAGGCGAGCGCAGGGCAGGCGAGCGGCGGCGGGCAGCGCAGGTGCCGATGCCGCGCACCCACGCGCCACCAGCTGGCGGCGGCCGCCCCAGCCACATAGCCACACCCCCCCACACTCTGCGTCCGGCCCCCACCCCCGCCCCGGCACCAACCGCAAACTGTGGTACTGTGGAAAAGGAGCCCGCCCCGACCCCCCAAGCACGTGCCGCAGCCTGCGCAGCAAGCCTGCCCCTGCCAACGCATGCGCTGCAAACCCTCGCAGGCAAGCGCTTGCCAGCCAGCCAGCCAGCCAGCCGGCCGCAAGCGAGCCCGAGCCCCCGCGAGCACAGCGGGGCAGTACAGCTGTTGTGTACCGCCCAGCCACCCACCCGCTGTATCTCGTCGAATTCTGGGGTGATGTAGCCGATGAGCGCGCGGGCGGCCTCGTACACTGCGGTACAGGCGGTACAGGCGGTATGGGAGGGGCACTCGTCGACGCGTGGCGGAATAAGCAGCCTGTCCTGGTTTCCGCCCCCC
>NW_005434823.1:0-1561 GCF_000147415.1 Chlorella variabilis | reverse complement strand
TATATATATATATATATATATATATATATATATATATATATATATATATATATATATATATATATATATATATATATATATATATATATATATATATATATATATATATATATATATATATATATATATATATATATATATATATATATATATATATATATATATATATATATATATATATATATATATATATATATATATATATATATATATATATATATATATATATATATATATATATATATATATATATATATATATATATATATATATATATATATATATATATATATATATATATATATATATATATATATATATATATATATATATATATATATATATATATATATATATATATATATATATATATATATATATATATATATATATATATATATATATATATATATATATATATATATATATATATATATATATATATATATATATATATATATATATATATATATATATATATATATATATATATATATATATATATATATATATATATATATATATATATATATATATATATATATATATATATATATATATATATATATATATATATATATATATATATATATATATATATATATATATATATATATATATATATATATATATATATATATATATATATATATATATATATATATATATATATATATATATATATATATATATATATATATATATATATATATATATATATATATATATATATATATATATATATATATATATATATATATATATATATATATATATATATATATATATATATATATATATATATATATATATATATATATATATATATATATATATATATATATATATATATATATATATATATATATATATATATATATATATATATATATATATATATATATATATATATATATATATATATATATATATATATATATATATATATATATATATATATATATATATATATATATATATATATATATATATATATATATATATATATATATATATATATATATATATATATATATATATATATATATATATATATATATATATATATATATATATATATATATATATATATATATATATATATATATATATATATATATATATATATATATATATATATATATATATATATATATATATATATATATATATATATATATATATATATATATATATATATATATATATATATATATATATATATATATATATATATATATATATATATATATATATATATATATATATATATATATATATATATATATATATATATATATATATCTATATATATATATATATATATATATATATATATATATATATATATATATATATATATATATATATATATATATATATATATATATATATATATATATATATATATATATATATATATATATATATATATATATATATATATATATATATCTATATATATATATATATATATATATATATATATATATATATATATATATATATATATATATATATATATATATATATATATATATATATATATATATATATATAT
>NW_005434824.1:0-1572 GCF_000147415.1 Chlorella variabilis | reverse complement strand
TATTGAGCGGCGTGAAATCTGCAGGATTAATAATTACGGCCTCTGCTTGCTTGCTTTTACTTTTTGTGTTTACAGTCTGCATATCCGCAAAGGAACTTGCGACACAGACTTTTCCTACACCCTTCTTGCTACACCCCTTCTTGTCTACTTGCAGACCACCCCCCTCTCCATCACCTCCTTCTCCATCCCCTCCATCACTGCCTCCACCCCCCCTATCACCTCCCGCCCCGCCTCCACCCTCCCAACCGCTGCCAAGCCCCCCGCCACCCATGCCACCTCCACCCTCCCCGCCACCATTAAGCCCCCATCCACCTTCTCCTCCACCACCAAGCCCGCCACCTCCTTTGCCACCTCCTCCCTTCCCACCTCCCCCTTCTCCGCCACCACCTTCTCCACCTCCTCCCTCCCCGCCGACGCCAAGCCCACCTCCACCTTCTCCTCCACCTCCAAGCCCGCCGCCCGCATCGGTAAGCCATTGTGCTCTTCGTTGCAGCGCCATGCCCAGCAAGCCAATGTGTTACAGTACAGCAAGCCAGCAAGCGCTGAACAACCATCACTGGGATGGAGCAAAATGGCATGCCAGCTATGCGCATGTGCCCCCCCCCCACCACCACCACAAACACCACCACCACCACCACACATACACACACGCACACATCTTCTTCCCCGCCATCTGCCCGCAGCTGTGTGCTGCCGGAAGCTACGGCGAAGCCAACTCATCCAGCTGCCAGCCCTGCCCTCCGGGTGCCATCAGCGCGGCTAGGGCCATATCCTGCACGGTGGGTGCCGTTGCTTGGGCACCGTCGACTGCCTGCTGTCACCTGCGATTGCAATTCCGGACGGAACATTCTGGCATCTCCGCACCATTGTGATTTTGGTGTTGCCCCTGCAGCCCTGCCCACCTGGAACTTTCAACCAGCATGATGGCAACACGCAGTGCACCAACTGCACGGGTGGCACCTACACCAACACCAGCGGCAACGCGGCCTGCCTGTCGTGTGGTGTGGGCAAGTACAGCGACCCGACCGCCACTGAGTGCATCGACTGCCCCGTGGGCACCTATCAGCCGTATGGTGATTACTCGGTCGTTTGCTACGTGAGTTTGGCTTTCACTGTTGCTGGGTCAAAATGCCTGCCTTTCACAGCTGCTAATATGCCAGTGCCCAACCTGATCAGCCAGATTATAATTACCACCCAGCAACGTTATTACCACCCAGCAACGTTGTTGGAATGCCCTCCCCCTTGATGTGTTGGCGCCTCTTCTTCTGCTTCCCTTCCCCACTTGCAGCCCTGTATCGCTGGCACGTACACCAACACCACCGGCAACGCGGCCTGCCTGTCGTGTGGTGTGGGCAAGTACAGCGACCCGACTGCCACTGAGTGCATCGACTGCCCCGTGGGCACCTATCAGCCGTACGGCGATTATTCGGTCGTTTGCTACGTGAGTTTAGGATTGCATTGAAAATGGGCCACGCATGCCTGCCTTTTACAACAGCTGATAGTGACTGCCCACCCTGATCAGCCAGTGACCACCCATGGATTGTTGTTGCACTGCTCTCCCCCCCCCCCCCA
>NW_005434825.1:0-1575 GCF_000147415.1 Chlorella variabilis | reverse complement strand
TCGGGAGGGTGCCACATCAGGGGGCAACACATGAGCACGGCCTGCCACGGCGCCCGCCGCCTGCGCCGCGCCCTCGGCGGCGGCAGGGGCGGGCCTGCCCGCGGCAGCCACGTGTGTGTAGCCCAATAGTGACCGGAAGTGGCCGTTCCAATCACCGGCCGTGATGGAGGGGTCCGCGCCCTCCCCCTTGCCCTTGAGCAGCCTGTGGAAGGCAGCCGGGGCATCGAATTCGAGCCGTGCCAGGTCACGACCCCTCTTGCGCTTCACCTGGCGCTTGTGCCGCCGGGCGGCGGCACACATCTGGCGGTTGAGTGCAACAGCCAGGGTGAAGTCACGACGGCTCAGGGCCCGCCGTCTCCTCCGGCGGAGACGGGAAGTGAGCGGGTCCTTGCATGCCTGTCGCTGCCAGCCTGGCGATCGGGCAGGGCCCGCCTGCCGGACTGGCATACCAGCGGTATCTAGGGAGCTGGTCACTACCCCATCAAAGCTCATGCATGCTGCAGTGAGCTGCTCGATGGAGGTGGCGGCAGCGGCGGCGGTCGCCGCTGCCTCAAGTGCGGGTCTCGCCCCCCGCAGTGCATCCACAAATGGGCAGTGGAAAACCATATGGGTCTCGTCTTCAATGGCGGGAGAAGCTTGCTTGTGCTTGTGTGGGCTTAAAGTCTGGTAAAGCAAGAACTAGCTTGCAACATAGACTCCCCGCCGAAACGGGACGGGAACCGGGCGAAAGCAGAGAAAACAGGGGTGGAGCAAGGCGACATGCAACGCAAGCAGCTGACAGGGCACGCATCGAAACGTGTGTATGACTGGCAAAGTGGCATGGCGCATTGAGGAGAAACGCAACGGTACGGGAGCATGGGCTGGCCAAATGTTGTGAGAGAAGGGCTTTACACCTGACTGCAGAGGGCAGTCACTGAGGAAGGGCACTAGGAGAGAATGACAAACAAGGCGAAATGCAAGGGCTTATATGCATGCATGGGAGAATGGCCAGATGGCGGGTGGTCGCCAGATGTCGCCGCCAGCTGGAGGGTGCTGACAGATGGCATTGGGTCGGGGAAGCTGACCGTTGGGTTTTGCCAGCTGGCGCGGGTGTGGGGCGCGTGGCTTTCGGTTTGGCCATCTGGCTTTCGGTCTGGCCGCGTCCCAACGCGGTGGGTGCTGTAGGTGAGCAGGCTGGACAGCTGGCGGGCGCTGGTGCAGCCAGGTGGCCCGCCGTCCAACACTCCCACGCAGACTGCTCAACTGCAGGGGGTGATGCCCATGGCGGTGCGGCAGTAGTCGAACTTGGTTGCCGGCACGGGCTTGGTCAGGGAGTCGGCGACCATGTGGTCAGTCTTGATGTAGGAGAAGGAAACGTCGTTGCGTGCCACGCGCTCGCGGGCAAAGTGGTAGATGACGTCGATGTGCTTGGAGCGCATGGAGAAGACGGGGTTCTTGAGCAGCTTGATGGCGCCCTGGCTATCAGCCAGCATGGGGATGGTTTGGATGGGCTGGCCCAGGTTGCCCAACAGGGTGCGCAGCCAGAGGGCCTCCTTGATGGCGGCGGCTGCCGCCATGTACTCGGCCTCGGTGGTG
>NW_005434826.1:0-1578 GCF_000147415.1 Chlorella variabilis | reverse complement strand
GTTCGGGGGGGGGGGGGCAGCATGGGTGAAGGGTGGTGATGACAATCAGGCACACGCCGGTGGCACCCAGGTACAGGCGTCAGCTGGCAGCAAGTGCGTGCATTGCGGTGGCAAGGCATGTGCACACAGCGGCACTGATCCCCCACCCCCCCTGAATCGTGCCCCACGCCCGCAGTTTGTGGCCGGGGCGCTCAGGGCGGCCTGGTGGGCGCCAAGCTGGCAGGTGCCAGCGAGGAGGCGCTGGCCGTGCTGCGCCTGCTGGTGCCTGCCCTGGTGGATGGGGGCGCGCACCCCAGGCACCCCCACTCTTCTGCTTGCACACCTGGCTGCCTTGCTGCTGACGTGCCTGGGTTCCAGCCCCATGGCAGCAGCCCCGCGCAGCAGCTGCTCAGCTGCTGCCCGCCGCCAAGCAGCGGCTGGAGGCGGCGGTGGCGGCGGCCAAGCTGCAGCAGGAGGCCACCGTCAAGCTCAATTGTTCGGCCTTCATGAAGCGACAGCCACCCCTGCCCTCAGCCAGCCTTGTACTTGATCACAGTGCTTCAACTTTGCGACGTCGGATATTCAAGGCATTCATTCGCATCATGACAACTAGTGTGGGCAATGCAGGCAGTGCTTTGCAGAGCTCTTGGTGGCACCAACAGCCTCTGGCCTTCACAGCATGCCAGCATTTGCCACATCGGTGCGCCGTCTTCAGGCCCGCGCCGCCATCTGTCGCTGCATGGCGTCGCAGCTGTCGGCGGCACACTGGCGCTGCTGCGCCTGGGTGGGTTGCCTTGGTGATCCAGCTGCCTGGCCGGGACAGAGTGTAGATCTCATGCCACACTGAGAGAGGCACTTGGGAGGAGCGGGGCCCAGGCACAGTACAGGTGAATGGTGCACAGGCAGGGGCAGTTGTCTGGGAGACGGCCAGGCACGCTGCTGGCACACATTCCCGCATGAGCCTGCGTGCCACACACAACCAGGCTTCGCACCCGAGTCGTCCTGCGCGCCCCAGGCCACGCAGAAGCGCTCTTCCCCGGCGTTCTGGCGCCCCTGGAAGCGTGGTGTGGGCAAAGGCGAAGCGGCGCCCGTGCGGCAGCTGCGCCGCCACCACCCCTGCTACGTGCCCTTGAAGAGCTGGACGACCGCGCTGGCGGCGCGTGATGGCGCTTGGCGGCGCTGTCGGGCGCACATGGCTAGCATGTGTATCCGCTGCCCAGAGGCATCCTTGGCCAAGCCCCAGGTTTCACCATTCCCTGATCATCAGCGTGGCTGCAATGGATGTCGCTGTTCAGCGCTGCAGTCACTTGACCGCAGGGCGCGTTGGCCCTGTGGCAGAAGGAATGCCACATGGGCAAAGGGCGACGCCTGAGGACTGCCTCGCATCCTATACGGCCAGCTGCTGAGGGGCTGCAGCAATGGGGATGGAAGGGCAAGCTGGGGCAGCGGTCAAAACGCCCGCCGCGGCATGCTGAGCGATTGCATCGTGCGCTGCAGGCTTTGAGTGCCGATTCCCCTGCAAAGCATCGTTCCTAGGTGTCATGCTTCCTTGCATCTCCGCTCGCGGCCTGGGCGAGGCGCCCCTGCCCCACCACTCCA
>NW_005434827.1:0-1599 GCF_000147415.1 Chlorella variabilis | reverse complement strand
GGTTTGCCGACCGGTGCCATGAGGAGCATGCTGCTGCCCTGGCACAGTGACTCCCCCGGTTCCCTTGAGTAGGGCCCAGGCATCTTTTGCCCGGCCTTGGCTCCCGACCCACCCCCTCCCCCCGCAGGTAAGAGCAGCGTCAGCGTCAGCAAGCAGCGGTCAGCGGCAGCCCCACCACCCCCACCTCCACCTCACACACTCACTGGCCCCTTGCGCGATGGCACGCCGGCATGTTGGCATGGGAACGCCAAGCCCGGCACGGTAGCGGCGGCTGACTGAGTAATGGCACAGCCGACCGCCGCGGCAGGCCACTTTGCACTCCTGCCTGCAATGCATGCACCCTTACATGTGCAGCCTTCTGGTATTTTCATGTGCCTGGGAGATGTGCGGGCATGGGGGCCCATGTGCCCCATGCCATTTGAGTGCCCGGCGGCGGCGCTGCCTGCCGCCGGGAGCCCGCACCAGCATCGGCACCCGTCGGCCTGGCAGGCCTAAGCTGCTAAGGATCCCCACGTCCCCCACCACGTTGTGGGGGTTGCGTGTCCGGCAGGACGGGGAGCGGGGCCAGGGTGGGGTGACCCTGGGACGCTCAGCTGGGGGGAGGGTGGTCGGAGCCATGGAGAGGGTGCTCCATGGTCCACCCCCTCTCTTGATGCCCCTTGATCACGTGTGCCCCCTGCCCAAGGTCTGCTCACGCGGCCTATCATAGCGGGGTGACTGTAACACAGGGTAACCAAAACCTCCCTCTCCCCGCCCAACACCTTACCCACCCTCTCCGCCACCGTGAGCAAGCTGGGCAACGGCAGGGTTGAATCTCCGTGTGCATGCTGCTGCAGTAGCGCTCAACAGCCATGGCAATGGTTCCACGGTGGTGGGCTCTGCTGGCCAGCATGCTGCTGGCCCATGGGCTCCAAGTTGCACCGCAAGTGTTGCCACTGCCTTCTCCTTGCGCTGCAGGCCCTCACCGCCCCCCCCCCTCAGCCTGTGCCACTTCTGGTTCCGCCCCTCAGACACCGTGCCAGGAAGCAATGCCAGCATCGGCGCTGTGCGAGGCACTGCAGTGCCAAGCATAGGCCCAAGCACTTGCGACACCGCCCTCACCGTCAGCGAACCCTATGGCATTCCGTACAGGTGGGTAAACAGCTTTCAGTCGGCCTCAGAGGCTTTGGTTTGCTTGCAGGAGGCTCTCCGGGCAGCCGTGGCACAGCCGCACCGCAGTGTTGCTCGCCACCGGGGCCCCATGCCCCACCCCTCGGTGTGCTCTGCCTCCCAGGCACCTGTGCGCCCCATCACTCACACCCTGCCTCATGCTCTTGCGCTCTGGCCTTGCAGCAACAAGTACTCCATGAATTGCTCCGACAGCCCCGCCGGACCCGGACAGGAGTAATGGCACAGCCGACCGCCGCGGCAGGCCACTTTGCACTCCTGCCTGCAATGCATGCACCCTTACATGTGCAGCCTTCTGGTATTTTCATGTGCCTGGGAGATGTGCGGGCATGGGGGCCCATGTGCCCCATGCCATTTGAGTGCCCGGCGGCGGCGCTGCCTGCCGCCGGGAGCCCGCACCAGCATCGGCACCCGTCGGCCTGGCAGGCCTAA
>NW_005434828.1:0-1601 GCF_000147415.1 Chlorella variabilis | reverse complement strand
GCATGCATCGACATCAAGTCCGACAGCCAGTCTGCCATCCACATGCTCAAGAACCCCGTCATCTCCCTCCGCTCCAAGCACATCGACATCGTGCACCACTTTGCCCGCGAGCGAGTCGCCCGTGGAGAAGTCAACTTCTTCTACATCCCCACCGACTCCATGGTCGCCGACATCCTGACCAAGCCCGTGCCCACCAACAAGTTCAAGTTCTGCCGCGACGCAATGGGCATTGCCTAAGTGCAACAGCTGTGCAGCCTGCGTGGGAGTGTTGAGCTGTGACAATGCCACGTGTCCAGTCTACACATCCGCTGCACTGATACCCTCATTCCCGCCTTTCCCGCCCCAGACACCGCACAATTGTGTTTCCCCACCCCATTCCCAGTTGATCGACACTTGTGCCACTCCCTTTCGTGCACCTGACCCAGCCATTATGCTCACCGATACCATGATGCCTTTGTGCCGCATCGTACCCGCATCGTATCAGGAATATCCCAAGTATATGCCGGGAATATGCTCCTCCACCCCAGATCTATTTAACGCCGCCTCTAGTGCGAATTTACTACTCTTGCTGCCTTTGTAAATACTTCCCGTCAACACCTTGTTGGCCTGTGCAAAGAAGGGAGCAGCGACGTTGGGGCGTGCCCGCTGGGCTGCGCCCCCAACGCTCCAAATGCACACTAGCGATGCCCGAACCCTGTATCCTGTTGGTGGGCCGCCACCCTAGCCCTGCACCTCCACGCCCTGCCTCCCCACCCCACCTGCTGCTTGGCCAACACATCCTCCCGCAACGCAGCCAGCCGCTTCAGGTCGTCGGTGTTGAGCTGTGACAATGCCACGTGTCCAGTCTACACATCCGCTGCATTGATACCCTCATTCCCGCCTTTCCCGCCCCAGACACCGCACAATTGTGTTTCCCCACCCCATTCCCAGTTGATCGACACTTGTGCCACTCCCTTTCGTGCACCTGACCCAGCCATTATGCTCACCGATACCATGATGCCTTTGTGCCGCATCGTACCCGCATCGTATCAGGAATATCCCAAGTATATGCCGGGAATATGCTCCTCCACCCCAGATCTATTTAACGCCGCCTCTAGTGCGAATTTACTACTCTTGCTGCCTTTGTAAATACCTCCCGTCAACAGGTTATGGGCCCCAATCCCCTCCGCTGCCCTTGAGTCCGGCACCCGCTCTTGCCGTCACCCCAGACGCCCTTCCCGCGCACCGGCACCTTGCGCCCCACGCCACGGCCCTTGCGCCCCGCCCCAAAGACCAAAGACCAACCCTAAGCGCCGCCTGCGCCTGGCTTTGCTTGCACAACAGCCTTTGCTTGCACATCAGCCTTTGCTGGCACATCAGCAGCCAGCCGCCAGCTGTCAGCCGTTCAGAGAGCCTTGCTGAGCCAGCCCCAACCTGCTTGAGCCAGCCCGCACTTGCATACATCAGCGCTTGTGCAGCAGAGACAGCATCTGCCTGTCCCCGGGCTGTATACCAGACCCGTTACTCCACTCCCAACCATCTCACTGACGGTGCTTGATTTGGTCCCATCCCATCTGCCGTAGCTCTACCCTGACAACAGTTAAGGTGATACCCAGCAGCGC
>NW_005434829.1:0-1612 GCF_000147415.1 Chlorella variabilis | reverse complement strand
AATACTGTGTGTGTGTGTGTGTGTGCGCGGCGACCATGCCCCCAGACCCCCCACCCCACCAACAACACACACACACACACACACAACACCGCGCGCAGGACCACCCCTTTGCCCAGCTCAAGGGCAGCGACAACATCATCGCCTTCACCACGCAGCGCTACGCCAAGCAGCCGCTGATTGTGCGGGGGCCGGGCGCGGGCGCCGAGGTCACCGCCGGCGGCGTCTTCTCAGACCTGCTGCGCCTGGCTGCCTGTGAGTGGGGGCGCGGGGCGGCGTGTGGCGGCGTGGTGGCGGCGGGCCTGCGCCTGGCTGCGGCACAAGCATGTGTGGGGCCGCGCCTCCCAGCTGTGCTGGGCTGTGCGCTCATCCCCGCTCTGGCGCTCCGCTCCTGCTCCCCTGTGCAGACCTGGGCGCCCCCTCGTGAGTTTGATGCACGGGGGCCGCAGGCGAGCTGATGCCGACAGCGCAAGTCACCGCGCTTGCCGGCGCCGCCTGACGGTGCGAGCTTGAAACCGTCTGCTTCGCGTCTGTCGTTTTCTTTACCCCAGACTGAGACAAGAGGGGCGGACCTCTCACCTTGGTTTTTTGGGGGACCTCCCACCTTGGTTTATCCTTGCTGTTTGAACTTGCATGCCATTAAACATGCCCTCCCAACCGGCTGTGTACTGAACGAACTGTGCCGCGGGCCCAGGCAGTTAAGGTGGTGGCGGCGGCGGCAGGGGGGGCGGGGCACCCTTGCAGCGCTGCGGGGCATTGCCGTTGCAGTGTGATACCACCCCAGGAGTGCCGGTATTGGCTGCTGCCCTGCTTGGCCAGCCCTCGCCCCAACATGCGAGGCTGGTGCAGCTCACGGGAGGGGGCTTGCAGGCGCCATGTGACACTGCATTGCCAATGTTCAGCCCGTGATCGACGCTGAATGCAGAATGGGGGTGCCGGGGCGTCAAGCAACACGGGCCCGCTCGTCCTGGGTCCGCATGCTGGGCCAGGCGAGGGCGCATTCATGGGCTCGCCAGGCCTCCATCGCCCCTCCTCCTCGACCTTGGTGTGCTCCTGGCGGTCCCAGCGGTCTCAGCAGCAGCAAAAATGGTGGCCACCCAGTTTGCTGCTCGCGCCGCCCGCCCGGCGTTTGTCGCCCGGGCTGCTCGCCCCCAGCAGCTGCGCGGCCGCCGGTCTGTGCGCGTGTGCGCCAAGGTGAGCCTGGGAGGGCGGCAGAGCCAGGTTTTCGATCGCAGGGGATTCCTGCGGGCGCCTGGGGCGCTGCAAGGCCCTGATGCGGGGCCCCACTGCTTCGGCATGGAGAATGTGGGTCCCTGGCAGCAGCAGCCAGCACCCCGGACGGCTGCACCAACCAGATAACCCGGCGGGCTGGGGGCAGCGCAAGATGGGTGGCCGGGCCAATGCAGCAGCAGCGGTCGCCGCCAGCAGTCCAGGAAGCAGACTGGACCCCACCAACCGCGCCGCACGCCGGGGAGCAGCCGGGCTGCTGGCCCCATGGCACTGCCGCCACGCAGCCCGGCCCGGGTCTGCGGCCGCCGCAGCCTCGCCGCCGCAGCGGTTGGCGCGCTGCTCACCGCCGCCGCCCCCCTCCCCCGTCGTGGCTGCAGCTGGAGCT
>NW_005434830.1:0-1613 GCF_000147415.1 Chlorella variabilis | reverse complement strand
CCCCGCCGCCGCGCTGCCCCCCGGGCACGGCGGCGGCGGCAGCAAGCTTGGGCCCAAACGCCGTGCCGCCGAGTCCCGTGGCTGCGGCCGTAGACTGTGGGCCGGAAACTGCGGCCGCAGCTCGGCGGCACGCGGTTCTGTTCAAGTCGCCAAGCGTGCAGCAGCGCCGAACCACGCTTCCCGGCCTCGGCGCATGCCTTCAGGGGCCCCCTATCGCTGGGCGCACCCCTCCAACACCGAACATGCGCCCGGGGGGGAGGGCGGCCCGGGCTGCCCAGGCCAAAGTGGGCCGCCCTCGAGCAAGAGGCGGCCGGTCTGTGTGCTGAATGAATGAATGAACCCTCCGCCCGGCGGGATGCCGGCTCTTAAAGCTGGCCGCTCGCACTCCCACACCCAATCCCGCAGGCTGGCGAACAGCAAGCAATGCATGAAGGACACGCAGTGTGCCAGCGGCATCTGGTGGGCCCCCATGTGCCAATTGCTCCCGCGCTGCCGGCTGCCAGGCGATCGCGCGCTGCCAACACCCGAGCTGTGCTGCTGCTCACAGCTCTGCCCCCTGCCATGGCCGTCTCGTCCCCTCCTCAAACACTGGCATTGGACCATGCCCGCTCCCCTGCAGCCACACCCCCTCCAAGCGCTGCGCGGCGGCTAAGCCCGACAGCAGCCGCTGCACCCGCAACAAAGAGTGCACGACACGCGTGTGGTGAGTGGCAGCTGGCATCCTGCTCACTGTGGCGCCGACTCAAAGCCCCACTCAACCTGCCTCCCCTTGCGTGCGCATCCTGCAGCGGCACCGCCACAAAGCGGTGCGGCAAGGTGGCCGATGGCGTGAAGTGTGCATCTGATCAGGAGTGTGCCACCGGTTACTGGTGAGCACCCCGTGCCACAGCCGGGTCTTGCGCAGGGACGGGCCGCCGCCATTGCCGGTGCCAACTCCTGCCATTCGCTGCTGCAGCAACCACGGCTACGGGAAGAACGCCGCCAAATGGGTGTGCGGCAAGTTCCCGCCCGGCTCGCCGTGCCGCGCCGACACTGACTGCACCAGCGGCACTTGGTGAGCGGCTGGCAGGCTGCCTCAGCAGGGCAGGTGCAGCATCCAGGATTCTGCGCCTGCCCTCATGAGGCAGCCTGCCAGCCGCTCACCAAGTGCCGCTGGTGCAGTCAGTGTCGGCGCGGCACGGCGAGCCGGGCGGGAACTTGCCGCACACCCATTTGGCGGCGTTCTTCCCGTAGCCGTGGTTGCTGCAGCAGCGAATGGCAGGAGTTGGCACCGGCAATGGCGGCGGCCCGTCCCTGCGCAAGACCCGGCTGTGGCACGGGGTGCTCACCAGTAACCGGTGGCACACTCCTGATCAGATGCACACTTCACGCCATCGGCCACCTTGCCGCACCGCTTTGTGGCGGTGCCGCTGCAGGATGCGCACGCAAGGGGAGGCAGGTTGAGTGGGGCTTTGAGTCGGCGCCACAGTGAGCAGGATGCCAGCTGCCACTCACCACACGCGTGTCGTGCACTCTTTGTTGCGGGTGCAGCGGCTGCTGTCGGGCTTAGCCGCCGCGCAGCGCTTGGAGGGGGTGTGGCTGCAGGGGAGCGGGCATGGTCCAATGCCAGTGTA
>NW_005434831.1:0-1615 GCF_000147415.1 Chlorella variabilis | reverse complement strand
GTGCCCTGCCCAGCGCTGCCGCAGCCGCTGCCCATTCCGCGTCTGCATCGCTGACGGCGTCCTCATAGTCGCTGTCGTCCTGCTGCTGGCTGGGGCTGCTGCAGGGGCTGCTTCTGCAGCTGCTGGGCCCGCGGGTGGCCTTGCTGCGCCGCGCCTTGGGGCGGGGGAGGGGCGGAGGGCGGCTGCCGAGCGGCGGGCGGGCACCGGGCGGCAGCGCCGACTGCTGCAGGCTAGTGGACTGGTGGATCCAGTGTGTTGCGGCATCGATCTCCGAGTCGTCCGCTGCCTCGACCATCTTTCTGGGCTGGGTGCGGGCGCGCTGGGGCCGCGGAAACGCCTCTAAGCCCATGGCTGCAGGCGGGAGGCAAGGGGGGAGAGGGAGCGGGGAGCGTGGGGTGGCGCCAGGAGCACAGGCAACAGGCTGCATGGGCAACAGGCTGCATGGGCGCAGCCGGCCAGGGGCAGCCGTTGTTGACAGCCGGCAGTGCACCTGGCCGTGTGGGGCGCGCCCAGGGCGCCGCGGTGCTCCCTTGCTGATGCTAGGCCCAGGTCTGGCGCCGCGGGAGGCCGCGCAGGGCAACAGACGGGCAGTTGTGGTGTGTAAGTGTGCCAGGAAGGCCCCTGGGGGCGCGCTGCCGGGTGCCCCGGTGCCCCAAGAAAAACTGATGCAAGAAATACGGGTGGGGGGACGCGGGGCACGTCCCCGCGTGGGTGTCCCCCAACATGTGGCCACGTCCCCCCACCCCGGTCTTTCCTTTGGGAAAAATAAGCAACTCTGCTGCCCGTTGAAGTTTGAACCACCACACACCTCACATGATCGTGCAGCCGCAGCCTGCCTTGGCCGCCTCCGGGGCGGCCTTGGCCTCCACGGCCACCGGCGCTGGCGGCGGCTTGGCTGCAGGCGGGGCCGCCGGCGCCTGCTCCTGGGCTGCCGCCGACTCCTGCTCCGTCTGCTGCACTGCCGCGGGCGGCATCTGGAAGGAGGTGAGCCCCGCCCACCTGTCCACAGGGGCAGGGTCCTCAGCACCAGCGCTGCCATCTGTGTCCGCAGTGGAACCGCCTGTGGTTGGCACGGCTGGGGCGCTGCCTCCATCCTGCATGCACAGCAGGAGCCACCAACGTGAGCAAAACTGGCGGACTGGCTGGCTGGTCGCCCAGTCAGCTAGCACAGGCACAGGGCCGCGCCGCAGGCTCTCCACTCCGCTGCCACCCACTCCTGGCACAGGCTCAGCGGGTGACGCCACATCAGCATCGACTGCCAGTACAGCGGGTGCAGCCACCAGGGCAGCAGTGCCCTCCGGCTCATTGCCGGCGGCCTCGCCAGCAGCAGCATCCTCCACGGCTGGCTGGGACTGCGGGCCCTCATCCGCCTTCTGCGCCACTGCCGCAGCAGCTTGCTCCACTGCAACGCCTGCCTCAACCGGTGGCTGCGCTGCTGGCTCGGCTGGCGGCTCGGCTGGCGGCTCGGATATGCTGCCGGGCTGCGCCAGAGGGGCAGCTGGCGCCAGCACAGGGGCGACAGCGGGCGTGGCAGCGCCGGGGCGGGCGCAGCGGGGCGCTGTCCTGCGGCTCTGCAGCCGTCGGTGCCTTGGACCTGCCGCTGCCGCCGCTGCTC
>NW_005434832.1:0-1612 GCF_000147415.1 Chlorella variabilis | reverse complement strand
CAGGCGCAAAAGGCCCCCGCTGCGGGTCATATTGCCACCTCCCCTCAGTCCCAGCTACACAGGCCACCTCCCCTCGAGTTGTGAGATGTCTGGGTCGCGATCAGCGTGTGGGTTTGGGCAGAGGGCTTCTTGCAATGCTGTTTGCATGGACCGGGCTTTCTAAGGCGTCGGGCCGGTTTCCGGCCACTAGCGGGGCTCTCTGCATTGCTCATGAGTACATCTGTGTCGCCTGAGCTCAGTTCTCGAACAGAAGTGGGGCTGCAGCAATGCCACAATCCCTGCTGCCCTCAATTTGCTGCATAATCTGGCCCAGAACACTCAACACTCAGGTAGGCCTCCCGGTAAGGATGTGCCCCATGATGGGCATGATGGCCCCCCAACTGGAGGGTCATTGGGGACATCATCTGCCTGCAAACTCAGCTCTCAGAGGAGGAAATGGGGAGGAAAGCCCTTTGCTGGCGTACTGGTGGCCTCTACCCAACCAAAATTCAGCAATCTGGCTGATCAGGGCCCTCTCAGCACCCCAGCACAGGCTGGCAGCAATTTCCCCACTGTGCTGAGAGGCCTGGGCCACACCACCCCAGCACTAAACCCAACACGACAAGGCCAGCAGGCAGTATGGCCCATACCAGGTGAGGCCACTGCTACAGGGCAGCAGCCCAGCCTTGCATGTGGTGCAGCGGTGTGAGCGGCGAAGTGGCGGCGGGCGGGCGGCGGCGCGCCCCGCCAGCCCAGCCACCCCCTCACCCCACCAACCCTTGCCCAGCACCACACGCCAGGTGCAGGGTTTGTACGTGGCTGCTGGCCCCCTCCCTCATTCCTTTTGATAGTACAATGAAAACGAAAGCCGATCAGCGCTCGAACACCGCGAAAACAGCCATCTGTCGTTTTGCGCCGGCGCACTTTCTAGAGGCTACAGAGCGGCGAACAAAGCCACGCTGGCACTCGGCCCGAAGTGCCCAATAGGCCTCTACGGGGGCGCATTCAGTTCTCTTGCTTGAAGTGCAGGGAAACGGCGGGGTAAGGGGGGTTCAGAATAATAACTCCATTCCACAGCCTAGTGTGTGCCAGGGGGTGGGCGCCATCTGCGAGCTGCACGCTGGACAACAGCGCTTGCTGCAACAGGCTGCCGGGACGCTCCTCCAGCGTCTTGTTCCAGAGTTTGGCTGCCCGCCGCAGCCAGCACTGCCACAGCGGGCGCTCGCCAGTCTCCGCAAGGAGGGCCGCATTGGGGGTGCTCTGCCGGACCCCCAGCAGGTGGCGTAGGTAGCTGAGCTGCAGCTTCTCGGCCGCGCTGCCGGCACTGCCACGATGGCAGCACGCCGCTTTGGCCGCCAGCTGCACGCCCCACACCTCAGCACCATGGGACAGCACCGAGTCCACCATGGTGCCGAAAAGCCGCAGCTGGGACGGGCGCCGCCTCGATGCCCACCTCTGCGCAGCGGGTCCGGCAGTTGTGCATAGCCAGGCGCGCCAGCTGTGCCCGGGCTGGCGCTGCTGCCCCTGCCAGGCAGGTGCTGGAGTGAAGGCGATGCCGAGATACTTGAAGCTGGTGACTGCCGCCAGCTGCTGGGCCGGGCGAAGGTGGAGGCCTGCTGCCTCTGCTGTCTGG
>NW_005434833.1:0-1653 GCF_000147415.1 Chlorella variabilis | reverse complement strand
AAACGCACTCACTATTGACAAAACTCATTGTAACAAAAGGTCACGGCCAGACAGACGGTCTACACACAGTCCGCCTTCTTCACCTCCCCGGCCGCAACGCCGCCGCCAGCCAGCCGTGAAGCGTGGCGCCGCCGCTTGGCGTAGCTGCGCTGCAGGCGGTGAGACCAAATCTGCAGCAGGCGGTGGCAGCGGTGTATGTGTATATGTGTGTGTGTGTAGTGATGGCACAGCCGATTGATGCAGACCACCATGTGTGCTGGGACTTGTGCACAAGCCACCTGAGATACCACCATGCCCAGCAACACACAGCTTCCCATGACGAAGCGCCAGGGGCCGGGGATGAGCGAGCTCCTGAAGGCAGGCAGACAGGCAGGCAGGCAGAGACGGTATGTTGGTGTGCGTGTGTAAGCCACTGTGTGGCATGGTTAATCGTGCATGGTGTGTGTGTTTGGTGATAAGATGTGTGAGAGCGAGTGAATGTGTGTGTTGCGAGGCCGGGCAGGCACTGGGCCAGAGTGTGATGACAAGCCTGCCAATCCCCACAACAAAAATGCAAGTAGGAGGCGCGCGCCCCTGTGCGTGTCATCCTGATGTGCGCACCTGAACCAGAGTGTAAAGACAAACCAGGCAACCACTGGGGGTGCCATCACGGAGCGTACGCTGATGAAGGCGACTGCAGGGGTGCTTGCTTGTGTGGGCTTAAAGTCTGGTAAAGCAAGAACTAGCTTGCAACATAGACTCCCCGCCGAAACGGGACGGGAACCGGGCGAAAGCAGAGAAAGCAATAAAACAGGGGTGGAGCAAGGCGACATGCAACGCAAGCAGCTGACAGGGCACGCATCGAAACGTGTGTATGACTGGCAAAGTGGCATGGCGCATTGGGGAGAAACGCAACGGTACGGGAGCATGGGCTGGCCAAACGGCAGTGCGGAACGCTAGGTCACTAGAAAAGCAGGGAAAGGCGCACTATGTATGCAATGAGGGCAGCCCCGGCTCGGGGCCGTTGAGAAAGCAGTGGGCGGGAGGGGGGAGGCCCCGGTGTGGGCGGGCCCCATCGAGAGGGGATGGGGCGCGCAAGCGGCCAGATGGGGCGGGGCGCGGGCGGCAGTAGAGTCCTGCGGCTGGGTGGGATATAGGGCAATGAGCGTTGAGCAGTGTGCGGCTGTCACACATTATACATAGCCTATTATAGCCTATTATAGCCTATTATAGCCAACAGTAGCCCACCCGTCCGCTCACAGAGAGCCATCGCGCCGGCCTCGCGCCGATCACCCCCACACCCCCACCCTCCACACTCACCCACCCACCCATCAGCATGTCAAGCAGCGAGGGAGCCAGCCTTGGGCAGCGCAGCCAGCAGCCGATCAGCAACCCGGCCTCCCGGGCATCCCTGCGGCCCGATTTCCCCCATATCGTGGTCAAGGGGCTCGCTCTGGAGGCCGGTGGGGGCCTGGGGGCCGCAGTCGCAGCCTTCGTTTTGTTTTGCCGGGCCAGCCTTCACCTGCCAGTGCCTGACTGTGTGCCTGTGACCTGCGTTGAGATTCGGGTGCGTGGGGGACGGGCGCAGCGAATGCCACCTGCGACTGACTCCTGCCCTGTGCGGCGCCCTGATGGGTGCCCGCCGCCGCCTTTCGTGGGCAGCATCAGAGGTCA
>NW_005434834.1:0-1653 GCF_000147415.1 Chlorella variabilis | reverse complement strand
TGCAGTGGAGTGAAGCAGAAGAAGACTGATGGGTGGAGCTGGGCTGCAGCAACAACATGCAGCAACGGCGCCGGCACCGGCAGCTGCTCACGTTGCCTAGGTGCTGGACCGGGGAGGGCGGTGGCCGGCCCTGTCGGTGACAAGAGTGCTAAATGATTTGTGAGCATGATTGTAACCACTAGCTTGAGGAGAGCATTCTGCAGAGGGGGTAGTCAAGAGTCTGTGGGCGCCTGCTGCAGGGCGCCATTCAAAAATGCCAAGCTGCAGGGAGGCGTTTCCCGGTCCGCCCGTGCGTCCAAACCTTTTCTAACACTATTGCAATGCGATCAAGGCACGTGGCCCGCGAGTGAAGTTGGTTTTCAGGCGGTTTTGCGCCCACTGACAGGTGGTGGGAGCTCGCTGCACACTTGGAGCGCGTGTTGGCCCGCTTTTCAAGGGCCCAACGAGTGTACAAAAATGGGTGAATCGAGCGGCTGGCGGGCATGCACGCATGAGGGCGTCCAGGCCCTAAGGTGGGCATGGGTGCACGTGGCAGAGGCCACGTCAGTTGGGTCGCTTGTTTTGGCTGTGCCACCTCCCCGCTTGCATGTCCTTTAAAGATTACCTGTGCATCGGCGCCACCTCCCGCCGCGTCGCGCACCGGATGCAGCAGCACACCCCAGGCCGCGCCGTCGCGCCCTCGCGTGCACCGCCATGCCGCGCCGCCACAGCAAGCACAGCTCTCCAGCAGCCCCTACGGCCTCTCCCCGCGGCGCCATGGCCCCCAAGCCTCTTCATTCTGCGACCCCGGCTGGCAGGTCGCCGACAACGCTCAGTCGCTGCCCGCCCATCGCCCCGCCATCGCCTCGGCGGCCGCTCCACGCGCCACCAGCAGCGAGGCCGTGGCTGGCTGGCTGGCGGCGTGGGGGCGTGTGGCTGAGGAGCAGGGCTGCCAGGTGCCGCCACGCACCCCGCAGCACAGCCAGCAGAGCCTGAGCAGCGGCGTGCTGCTGGGCAGCCCGCCCACGGCGCCGCTCGGCATCGGCACGCCGCCGTGCACGGCGGCTGTGCCCGCCTTCAGCGTCAGCCTGGGTGGCAGCAGCAGCGGTGGGTTCCGGGAGAGCTGGACCGCGGTGCTGCCATACCTTGAGCCCTCCAGCGCCGGCAACAGCAGCTGCTCCAGCAGCCCTGCGGCAGGCAGCGGCGACAGCTGCATAGGCATCAGGTGAGCAGCAGCTGGGCGGCAGCTGGCAGGCAGCTGGCCTGCGCCCCCCGGGCAGCCCCAAGCTGAGTCCTGCACCTGCTTGGCCTCCTCCGCTTGCCCGCCCTTGGCCTTCCTGCAACCAGCGCCGCTGTGTCCCTCCCCCAACCCTGCCGCAGTGCCGGGCATGCCGCCAGCGCGGGCCAGCGGCTGCGCTGCGCAAAGCCGCCGCAGCCGGCGTGGAGGGCGGCGGCGCCGCCTGTCGCAGCGCCCGCCGTGGCGCTCGCCTCGCCGCCTGCCGCCATGCCCGTCTCTCCCTTTGCTGCTTTCGCGGCTGTGACGGCGCCTGCCAGCGCCGACTGGTGGCTGGAGGATTGGCTGGCGGAGGAGGACGAGGCGGCGTGGGAGCAGGCAGTGAGCGGGGGCAGCGGCTGCGGCGCCTCGCGGCCGCCGCAGCCGCGCTGAGCGCCGGC
>NW_005434835.1:0-1670 GCF_000147415.1 Chlorella variabilis | reverse complement strand
GGCGGCGGCGCGGCAGGCAGCGGCTGGCATACGGGCTGTGGGGGCTGGCTGGCTGGCTGGCTGGCTGGCGGCGGGCTGGCGGGCTGGCGTGCGTGCGGCCGGGCGATGGGCATGGCGGCGGCAGCAGCGGCGGCGGCGGCAGCGGCGGCGGCAGCAGCGGCGGCGGCGGCGGCAGGCAGTGTAGGCGGCGCAGGCGTGGGCTGGGCAGGGGTAGCAGCAACAGGGGCGGCAACGACTTCAGCTGAGGGCGGCGGGAGGGGAGCCGCTCGCCACCAGCGAGAGGTCGCAGCCCGCCCCACCTGGCGCGCTGGGGGCTCCTCCGCGCGCTGCTGGCGCAGCTCATGGAGGTATTGTAGCTCCCCAGGTGAGCGCCAGAGGTCAATGCTGACCTCTGGTGCTGCCCACGCAAGGCGGCGGCGGGCACCCATCAGGGCGCCGCACAGGGCAGGAGTCAGTCGCAGGTGGCATTCGCTGCGCCCGTCCCCACGCACCCGAATCCCAACGCAGGTCACAGGCACACAGTCAGGCACTGGCAGGTGAAGGCTGGCCCGGCAAAACAAAACGAAGGCTGCGACTGCGGCCCCCAGGCCCCCACCGGCCTCCAGAGCGAGCCCCTTGACCACGATATGGGGGAAATCGGGCCGCAGGGATGCCCGGGAGGCCGGGTTGCTGATCGGCTGCTGGCTGCGCTGCCCAAGGCTGGCTCCCTCGCTGCTTGACATGCTGATGGGTGGGTGGGTGAGTGTGGAGGGTGGGGGTGTGGAGGTGATCGTTCAGCTGGTAGTTGTTCTGGAAAATCCGTTCGGCTTCTCCACCGGGGACGGTCGCGTCTCGCCTCAGCGTCATGAAGCCCTCGGTTTCGGAAGCAGGTGGCCTCACATCGCAAGCCGGATGCCCAGCAGTAGTACATGTGGTAGTGTACCAAATGCAGCCTAGGCCTACATAGCCGGGCGGGGGCTCCGGGCACCACATGTGTTGCCCCCTGATGTGGCACCCTCCCGATTGGGCAACCCCCGCCCCCGCTCCCTCCTGGCAGCCCGCGCGGCGCTCCCCTCCCATACGTGAACTGACCCCATATAGCCCTGTTTGAGGGTTGAGCGGGGCGGAGCGGGGCTGCTTGCACACGTGATGGCATGCACGCTTCAACGCTCCCGCTGTCATCTCACCTCTCTAGCGTCAGAAATACAACTCTTACAAGCCAACCAACACGAACAGAGAGACCGAACAACAGAAATGAACAGGAAATATGAAGCCGCCACAGGCGGCAGCACCTTCCAGCGGAGACGGCAAAGCGTACAAGGCACACTTCTTCAATGGTTCTTGCAATTGCCACCCTTACCGGTTATACAGCCACAGTGCCGCCCACACCGCGCACCATTCTTCTTGCAGCTGCAGTTCCGGGTGCAGGCGCCGCGGCAGCCGCAGCGCACGGCTGCCTTGCCGCCGCCGGGCTGCGCCGCCATCGCCACATTGAGAGACACCACAGGCACTCCTCGCTGCGCCGTGCCGCTGAAGGTCAGCTCGCTGGCCAGGCTGGGTGGCGCCTTAGATAGCCTGCTGGCCTGATGCATACCCTCCACCACTCCAGCTCCGCTCCGCAGCCGGTACATGGTCACGCCAAAGGGCCGCTTGATCTCCACCACGCGGCACACGATGCGGTTGCGGCCCAG
>NW_005434836.1:0-1686 GCF_000147415.1 Chlorella variabilis | reverse complement strand
CCCCTGCTGGCAGCGCACTGTGCACAGCGCACCCAGGAATCTGCTGCCAGCCCCAGCAGCCTGTTTTCTTACCCCGACCTTTTGTTGCTGCTCGAAGCACTCAAACATGTTCTTGTGCAAAGGAATGGGCCTCGGCAGCCGTCCCGCGCTGCGCCGCATGGCCACCGCAGGCGACACAGACTTAGGCGCCGGGCTCCTGTTTGAGGAGCGTGGCGGTGAAGGCTGCAGGTTGGTAATTGGCTGTAGTGGGCTGCGCTTGGGGCTGCTGGGCACGATTGAATCTGCAGACCATGGAGGAAAAGTTGCCGCATGTGAAATGGGGCAGACCAGGCCCGCAGCGACATCGGATGCAAGCACTGATCATACCTTTAGTGAGGATGAAGGCGTCTATATTGATTGCCAAACTTCGCCAGGCATCCTCAAGGGACAGAAGGATGGGCAGGCTGCGCGTGTCGCACACGAGCGAGACAAAGACGGCATGTAGGTGCTCCCGAACAGTCCACCGCCCGGTGGCCTCGACGCAGATGATGTAGCCCCCTGCTGGCGCAGCAGAGCCGGGGGGAGCAGCATGCTGCCAATATCGTTGGGCCAAAAGATTTTGTCCACCTGCGTGCCACCAAGGGCACACTTGACGAGCAGCGGCATCGTGTGCCCGCTGGCCCGTTCAGTGAGGGTGAGGAAGAAGCCACTGGTGCCTCCTGCTGCCTCCATTGCTGCCTCTGCTGCCTGCTGCACTGCTTGAGTTGCCTCATGGACTTTGCTGTGCTCGAATGCTGCCGCAAAGCCTGCAGGCAGTTTTCCGCTGGGCGGCGTGACCGCCGCCTCCCAGGTGCCGACATGGTGGATGCCAGGAATGTACTTTGCAGCGGCCTTGGCCTCTAAGTAGGGATTCAAGTCCCCAAAAAGCTGCCGGTGCAACTCCTCGCTCTCCTCCACTAGTTTTGAGTTTCGCTGATCGGTAATCTCCTCGCCCCGCCCCCATGCGCGCCCCTTAGCCGCTGATATTAGCACACAGCAGTTTCTGCTCTGTGCAGCGGAGGTCCTGGCCACAGCTGCGCTTGGGCGGCGGCGCCCATTGGCGGGCAGCATGTGGGACACAAAGCCGGTCGCCTGGAGGGCGGAAAGAGACACTGACATCATGCTATACTATCAGCAATAGCGCGGGGATGCAATGGCGGGGAGTATTGAGGGGGCGCAAACTTGGGTGGTGCTGTGCTGGCCCAGGCTGGCCACCGCTGAAGGGAGGACCAATTATGCAGAGGCTGCACTAAACTCAGCACTTCACTCTGGAATCTTTCCAGCTTGTCGAACTGGGTCTGGTGGTGAGCAAACCAGGAACATGAGATGGATGCCACCCGGAGCTACTCCCCCTCCACCCCCTCACGGATCCGTGCGCTGGCGTCCCCGACATCGCCTGACTGGGTTGACTCCCGCGCCTACCGGCATCGGCAGCTGCGCCCCTTCACTTGGACGCCTAAACATGATTGATACAGGTCACACTGTTTCCTTATGTCAGTCGGTGCACCTTGGGGGTAGGAGGCAGCCGCCACCACCGCCACATGTGCGCTGGCCAGCTTTGGGATGTTATCGCAGCTCACAGCCGTCCACCCCACTTTCAAGGTGTCGTTCGATCGCCTGACGACCGGCTCTGAGCAGGCAGGGGCGCAAGAAGACTTCTGACATAAA
>NW_005434837.1:0-1701 GCF_000147415.1 Chlorella variabilis | reverse complement strand
CCAGCCCCTGCGTCGCCCAACCTTTTGAAATGGTCCCCCCGTGACGGCCATGTTTGATTGTGAACCTCCGACTACCATGTCATCGAATTCTTTCATATCTTCTTTGCAAGCATTTAATATCCTCTGCAACACAACGTGTGTGAGAGCACCACCCAATCAAGGACAAGCCCCCTCATCTTCAGCAGGCCCGGGTGCAGGCACAAAGGCGTTGCTGCATTTTCCACCGACAGCGTAGGGGACATCTTGGCCACCCAAACAGGCGTTGCGCCCCTGCTCGCTGCTTTTGTGTGAGAAGGGCTTTACACCTGACAGAGGGCAGTCACTCAGGAAGGGCACTAGGAGAGAATGACAAACAAGGCGAAATGCAGGGGATTATATGCATGCATGGGGGAATGGCCAGATGGCAGGTGGGCTGCCAGATGTCGCCGCCAGCTGGAGGGTGCTGACAGATGGCATTGGGTCGGGGGAGCTGACCGTTGGGTTTGGAAGCTGGCGCGGGTGTGGGGCGCGTGGCTTTCGGTTTGGCCATCTGCCTTTCGGTCTGGCCGCGTCCCAACGCGGTGGGTGCTGTAGGTGAGCAGGCTGGACAGCTGGCGGGCGCTGGTGCAGCCAGGTGGCCCGCCGTCCAACACGGCCCCAGCACATTAATGTGCCCAATCCCTGTAAAACACACACACACACTACACCCTTGGCCGCGGCTAAGAAAGGCCTTCTTTGAAGGCGCTGGAGCTGGAGCTGGAGCTAGTGTCTAAACCCTCCGAGAGGGCACAGGTTCGATTCCTCCCATGTCGAAACTTTGTGAGGACAAACGCGGCATAGCTGACCGGCTCAGCGCCAATCTAAGCCAATGCATTCGGGAACCCCTAATAGAATCGCTAAGGTTTCGGCACAGGCCTCCCCGGGCCCCATTCACTACTAGTGGGGGGTACTGCACTTGGCGCGTCGGGCAGATCAAATAATGGTCTAAAGCTAGACGTTAAAACCAGGAAGTTAAGCCTGTGGAGGCTCTTCCCCACCGCATGGGACGAACCTTGTCCAGCAGGGTGCGGTTGAGGCGCTCGGCCGCGCCGTTCTGCTCCGGGCTGTAGCGAACGGTGGTCTCCAGCATGACGCCCTTCGATGCACAGAAGGCCTTCAACTCTTGGCTGATGTACTCGGAGCCGTTGTCGCAGCGCAGCCGCCGCACGCGGGTGCTTGTTGTGAGAGAAGGGCTTTACACCTGACTGAGGGCAGTCACTCAGGAAGGGCACTAGGAGAGAATGACAAACAAGGCGAAATGCAGGGGATTATATGCATGCATGGGAGAATGGCCAGATGGCGGGTGGCTGCCAGATGTCGCCGCCTGGAGGGTGCTGACAGATGGCATTGGGTCGGGGGAGCTGACCGTTGGGTTTTGCCAGCTGGCGCGGGTGTGGGGCACGTGGCTTTCGGTTTGGCCATCTGGCTTTCGGTCTGGCCGCGTCCCAACGCGGTGGGTGCTGTAGGTGAGCAGGCTGGACAGCCGGCGGGCGCTGGTGCAGCCAGGTGGCCCGCCGTCCAACACTCCCACGCTCAACTGCAGGGGGTGATGCCCATGGCGGTGCGGCAGTAGTCGAACTTGGTTGCCGGCACGGGCTTGGTCAGGGAGTCGGCGACCATGTGGTCAGTCTTGATGTAGGAGAAGGAAACGTCGTTGCGTGCCACGCGCTCGCGGGCAAAGTG
>NW_005434838.1:0-1726 GCF_000147415.1 Chlorella variabilis | reverse complement strand
CCTCCACCTCACACACTCACTGGCCCCTTGCGCGATGGCACGCCGGCATGTTGGCATGGGAACGCCAAGCCCGGCACGGTAGCGGCGGCTGACTGAGTAACGGCACAGCCGACCGCCGCGGCAGGCCACTTTGCACTCCTGCCTGCAATGCATGCACCCTTACATGTGCAGCCTTCTGGTATTTTCATGTGCCTGGGAGATGTGCGGGCATGGGGGCCCATGTGCCCCATGCCATTTGAGTGCCCGGCGGCGGCGCTGCCTGCCGCCGGGAGCCCGCACCAGCATCGGCACCCGTCGGCCTGGCAGGCCTAAGCTGCTAAGGATCCCCACGTCCCCCACCACGTTGTGGGGGTTGCGTGTCCGGCAGGACGGGGAGCGGGGCCAGGGTGGGGTGACCCTGGGACGCTCAGCTGGGGGGAGGGTGGTCGGAGCCATGGAGAGGGTGCTCCATGGTCCACCCCCTCTCTTGATGCCCCTTGATCACGTGTGCCCCCTGCCCAAGGTCTGCTCACGCGGCCTATCATAGCGGGGTGACTGTAACACAGGGTGGGGCCTCCAAGACCGCTGTGGTCGAGCCCCCGGCTGCCATTAAGAACGCACAAGCATAAAGCAGGCGGTCGCCTGCTTCAGTGCCTCATGCGCTGCAGGCCAAACGGTGAAGGAGCTCACTGAATGGGAACAAGGCAGCAAAATGGGGCGCCACATCAGCGGACCAGCAAGGCTGTGGTAGGCACCAAGCTCACGGCCCCTCACCCTTTCACGAAGGTTTCGATTGTGGCAAAGGGCAGCTGAAGTGCACAGCCGTTGCCATAGTCTGAGGCCCTACAAGTGCTGCAGAGCGCCCCTGTGAGCGCTCTGCTCCTGCCAGCGAGCTCTCGCAGAGTGTCCCAGGCTTCCACACGCAGCAGCATGGCCTCCCCTGGGCCCCAGCGCTCAAGCCAGGCGGCCTCGCCTGGCGGCGCCGCCGCCATACTGGGCTCTTCCTGCCAGGCCACCAGCAGCCTAAGCGCCGAACTGGGGCTGCTGCTGAAGGAGCTGCCTGGCCTTGTGGCCAGCCAAGCTCCGCAGGACCGAGATCGCCTGGCGAACATGCTGAGATCTGTGCAAGGGATGGTGTGCACAGATTCGCTGGCAGCTGCGGCAGCGGTGCCCCCGTAAGTGAAGGCAGCTTGCTTGTGCTGCTAGTGCTCGCCAACACCCAGCTGATAATCGAGCAGAACTCTCATGTGACCCAGCGGCTGGTTGCAGGGAGGTTTTTGGGCTGGCGGGAGAGCAGCTGGCAGCGTCGGGTGAGGCACTGTTAACGGCACGGCAGGGCGGCAGCCGTGGCGCCAGCACCAGCCAGCTTGGCTTGGCACCAGCCTGCCGCTTGGTGGCGCTCTTCTTCACATCTGGGGATTTGGGCTTTGGTTTCCTTGACGACGGAGCCTTGGCTGTTTGCATAGTTCTCGCCATGCTGTAGTCCAGATGCCAAGCGATCAGGCTGCGCTAGCAAGGGTGGAGGGGCACTGGTGAATGAGCGCACTGGTTGGGGCACAGTTTGCGTTGGTAGGCGCTGCAAATGCCGCAGATGGCCTGTGGCATATGCTGGAGGCGTTGCCTGCTCCATACTGGGGGCCTACAGCAAATTTTAGGGGCTGAAGAAAGTGGCGGTGGCGGCCAGGCCCTCGGTTTCGCCTCCTGCGCTCCTTTGCTGCTCACTGCAGTTCCAATTGTCTCAGGCACG
>NW_005434839.1:0-1733 GCF_000147415.1 Chlorella variabilis | reverse complement strand
CCCCTGCTGCCAGCGGCACACATGGCACATCTTCTTGCTGGAGAGCGCCCTCGGGGTCCTCAGGCATGCATCTTCTGGCCTCCCACTGCCGCCAGCTGCACACAGGGCTCATCTTCTTGCTGGAGAGCGCCATCGAGGTCCTCAGGCATGCATCTTCTGGCCTCCCACTGCCGCCAGCGGCACACATGGCTCATCTTCTTGCTGGAGAGCGCCCTCGGGGTCCTCAGGCATGCATCTTCTGGCCTCCCACTGCCGCCAGCTGCACACAGGGCTCATCTTCTTGCTGGAGAGCGCCATCGAGGTCCTCAGGCATGCATCTTCTGGCCTCCCACTGCCGCCAGCGGCACACATGGCTCATCTTCTTGCTGGAGAGCGCCCTCGGGGTCCTCAGGCATGCATCTTCTGGCCTCCCGCTGCTGCCAGCGGCACACAGGGCTCATCTTCTTGCTGGAGAGCGCCCTTGAGGTTTTTAGGCATGCGTCTTCCGCCCTCACACTGCTGCCAGCGGCACACTTGGCACATCTTCTTGCTGGAGAGCGCCATCGAGGTCCTCAGGCATGCATCTTCTGGCCTCCCACTGCCGCCAGCGGCACACATGGCACATCTTCTTGCTGGAGAGCGCCCTTGGGGTCCTCAGGCATGCATCTTCTGGCCTTTCACTGCCGCCAGCGGCACACAGGGCCCATGCCCCGCCGAGGGGCTGGGGCCGAACCCGTGCGGTCCGGAGTACCGCTTTGTCCCCTCGCTGCTCCCGGCATTTGTGGATGCACTGCGGGGGGCGAGACCCGCACTTGAGGCAGCGGCGGCCGCCGCCGCTGCCGCCACCTCCATCGAGCAGCTCACTGCAGCATGCATGAGCTTTGATGGGGTAGTGACCAGCTCCCTAGATACCGCTGGTATGCCAGTCCGGCAGGCGGGCCCTGCCCGACCGCCAGGCTGGCAGCGACAGGCATGCAAGGACCCGCTCACTTCCCGTCTCCGCCGGAGGAGACGGCGGGCCNTGAGCCGTCGTGACTTCACCCTGGCTGTTGCACTCAACCGCCAGATGTGTGCCGCCGCCCGGCGGCACAAGCGCCAGGTGAAGCGCAAGAGGGGTCGTGACCTGGCACGGCTCGAATTCGATGCCCCGGCTGCCTTCCACAGGCTGCTCAAGGGCAAGGGGGAGGGCGCGGACCCCTCCATCACGGCCGGTGATTGGAACGGCCACTTCCGGTCACTATTGGGCTACACACACGTGGCTGCCGCGGGCAGGCCCGCCCCTGCCGCCGCTGAGGGCGCGGCGCAGGCGGCGGGCGCCGTGGCAGGCCGTGCTCATGCCTCACAGTTGACACCGGCACATCAACAACTGCATGAGCCATTCACTCTCCCAGAATTGACGGAGATGGCGCAGCGAGCGAAGAACAGCAAAGCCAGCTTGGGTGCCCTGAAGCCTGAGATGCTGAAGGGTGCTATCAAGCAGCTAGGCCCTTCGCTCGTCGCGCTGCTTAACGCCTGTGTACGGATTGGGGCGTTGCCGGCCCAGTGGGCGATCAGTGCGCTGACACCGATCCGCAAGCCTGGTGCGGACCACCTGCGCTGTGACGGCTACCGCGGCATTGCCGTGGGCACACTGCCGGCCAAGCTGTTTGCCAGCATGCTTCAGAGCAGGTTTACAACCCACACTGAGGCGGCGGGCATTCGGGCATCTGGCCAGGCGGGGTTCCGGCCAGGGTACGGTTGCCGTGACCAGCAGC
>NW_005434840.1:0-1744 GCF_000147415.1 Chlorella variabilis | reverse complement strand
GGATGGGAGTCAAGCAACGTCAGCGAGAGGGTTGGGAGTGGGGTAACGGGTCTGGTATACAGCCCGGGGACAGGCAGATGCTGTCTCTGCTGCACAAGCGCTGATGTATGCAAGTGCGGGCTGGCTCAAGCAGGTTGGGGCTGGCTCAGCAAGGCTCTCTGAACGGCTGACAGTTGGCGGCTGGCTGCTGATGTGCCAGCAAAGGCTGTTGTGCAAGCAAAGGCTGTTGTGCAAGCAAAGCCAGGCGCAGGCGGCGCTTAGGGTTGGTCTTTGGTCTTTGGGGCGGGGCGCAAGGGCCGTGGCGTGGGGCGCAAGGTGCCGGTGCGCGGGAAGGGCGTCTGGGGTGACGGCAAGAGCGGGTGCCGGACTCAAGGGCAGCGGAGGGGACTGGGGCCCATAACCTGTTGACGGGAGGTATTTACAAAGGCAGCAAGAGTAGTAAATTCGCACTAGAGGCGGTGTTAAATAGATCTGGGGTGGAGGAGCATATTCCCGGCATATACTTGGGATATTCCTGATACGATGCGGGTACGATGCGACACAAAGGCATCATGGTATCGGTGAGCATAATGGCTGGGTCAGGTGCACGAAAGGGAGTGGCACAAGTGTCGATCAACTGGGAATGGGGTGGGGAAACACAATTGTGCGGTGTCTGGGGCGGAAAAGGCGGGAATGAGGGTATCTGTGCAGCGGATGTGTAGACTGGACACGTGGCATTGTCACAGCTCAACAACGACCGCTCAGCCCGTGATGCGCGTGCATACGCCGAGGACACCTGCCTCTACTGCTACAAGCCTGGGCACTATGCTGCCGAGTGCAAGAAGAAGCGCCGAGACATGGAGTCCCGCCGCGCCGGCCATGGCATGCAGCGCCCGCCATCGCACAACCGCAACCCCAGCCAGCAGTACAGCGCCATCGCCTTCACCGCCACCTCCACCTCCAACACCGTCAACGACGACTGGATCTTGGACACTGGCGCCACCCGGCATATCACACCACACAAGCAGCTGCTCACCGACCTGCGCCCTGCGCCACACACCGTCATCGTCACCTTTGGCAACGGCAGCATCGGTGAGGCCACGCTCATCGGCGACGCCTACCTGCAGCCCAACCCCGGCTCCCTGATCAAGCTCACCGATGTGCTCTACATCCCCGGCGCCGCCGACAACCTGCTGTCCGTCAGCCAGGCCACCAAGCGAGGTTTCAGCTTCAGCTTCAACGACACCGACTGCCAGATCTCCAAGGACAACCAGATGATTGCCACCTGTTGACGGGAGGTATTTACAAATGCAGCAAGAGTAGTAAATTCGCACTAGAGGCGGTGTTAAATAGATCTGGGGTGGAGGAGCATATTCCCGGCATATACTTGGGATATTCCTGATACGATGCGGGTACGATGCGACACAAAGGCATCATGGTATCGGTGAGCATAATGGCTGGGTCAGGTGCACGAAAGGGAGTGGCACAAGTGTCGATCAACTGGGAATGGGGTGGGGAAACACAATTGTGCGGTGTCTGGGGCGGGAAAGGCGGGAATGAGGGTATCAGTGCAGCGGATGTGTAGACTGGACACGTGGCATTGTCACAGCTCAACACTCCCACGCAGGCTGCACAGCTGTTGCACTTAGGCAATGCCCATTGCGTCGCGGCAGAACTGGAACTTGTTGGTGGGCACGGGCTTGGTCAGGATGTCGGCGACCATGGAGTCGGTGGGGATGTAGAAAAAGTTGACTTCGCCACGAGC
>NW_005434841.1:0-1762 GCF_000147415.1 Chlorella variabilis | reverse complement strand
TACACTGCCGGCATGGTTCCAGTCTTCCTGAAACAGCAAAGAGTGCCGTCATGCCGGCCAGCTGTGGGCCAGCAGCGCAGTGGCTCCGTGCTGTCCAGCCGCGCCTGAACCTGCTGGATTTCTGCCGCCCGCTGCCCCGCCTGCAGCGCCGCCCGCTGCGGTGTGGTGGCCAGCATCATCTGCTCGTCCGCCTCTCTCCTGTCGTCCCAAGCATCGTGCCTGCGCTGCTGCCGCTCGCTCCACCAGCCGCTGCTGCTCGAGGTGTTTGGCCCCGCCTCGGCATGGCGCCGGCTGCGCTGCCCGGGATGATTTATAGGAGGAGCCTGACCTGGTCTTTTAGATGCCTGCCTGCGCGGCTGTTCATTGTCAAGGCGCCTCCCAGGGTTGGACTCATGCACGCTGATGTGCAGCTTGGGGGGAGTCATGAAGCATTTGGGCTACCCGGAGTCGATCACGACAAACGAGAGGGAAAATGGTGGAGGTTTGAGGGAGATGAAGCCTGAAATGCATGATGGGTGGGGGATGCATGACCCCCGCCAGGAGGGGACCGGTGATCGGGAGGCCTACCTGGGAATGTACAGCTGGGTCTTATCGCCATCCGTGCGGATGATCAGCCCGTCTTGCAATCGGCAATTGGGCTCTTGCTGCTGCTGAATGCGTTGCTTGAGAGCTCTGCTCTTGCTTGTGTGGGCTTACAGTCTGGTTTCAGCAAGAACAAGCTTGCAGCACAGACTTTGTTGTTCGAGCAAGGAGGGATGAAGCAGTAGAACAACAGGCAGGACAGGCCAACTGACAGGTCACCGAGCGTTTAGTGTGTGAGCGGGCAGACAGTACTGCATGTGTTGCCCCCTGATGTGGCACCCTCCCGATTGGGCAACCCCCGCCCCCGCTCGCTCCTGGCAGTCCGAGCGGAGAGAGGGAGGTGTGTTACAGTCACCCCGCTATGATAGGCCGCGTGAGCAGACCTTGGGCAGGGGGCACACGTGATCAAGGGGCATCAAGAGAGGGAGGGAAATAGAAGCCTTAGAGACTCTGAAAGCCGAAGGAAAGGGAGGGATCGCGGGAGAGAGCGTGCCTGATGAGCCAGACGAATCGGGGGGGGTGCCACATCAGCGGGCAACACATGTCGTGGAGCAGGTGTGGTGCGGTAAGAGCAAAGGGGGTGGACATGAGAGTGGGGGTTCAGGGCGGGACTGCAGGCAGCGAAACGGTGGCGGTCAGCCAGCGCTGGTGACAGGCGGCAGCAAAGGCGGCGAGGCGGCACGGTTTCTGGCGGAGGAAGCGGTGGGGAGGATGGGGCTCAGCAAACAGGTCAGGAAAGTTGAGGCGCAGCGGGGCGTAAAGGGGGCAGGTGAGCAGCATGTGGGGGGCATCTTCAATGCCGTCGTGGCAGTGGGGGCAGACTCGCTGCTCTCGGGGGCGCCGCGTCCAGCGGCCGGTCTCTTCCGCGCCCCAATGCGACCCGGTGCGCAGCTGCGCCAGCGCCTCGCGGTCCTGCCGACGCCGTACTGCATCCAGGTAGGTCTCGCGCTGCCCAAACATGGCGGGCGCCAGGTTGGGGGCGCCCACCACGTTGTGCACATAGTGCTCCAGCCGGCTGGCGCCGCCCTTCGCCAGCGCCTCCTGGAGCTGCGCCAGCTGGCTGCGCTGCGCAGCTTCCCCCAGCTCGCCGAGGTCAACAGGTGCTGGCTGCTGCAGGTCCAGCTGCATGCCGACCGCTGCGAGACCGGCCGCCAGCTGGGCAGCCCAGGACTGCTGTGCC
>NW_005434842.1:35638-36616 GCF_000147415.1 Chlorella variabilis | reverse complement strand
AGCAGCAGCCCGTCACCAGCTCCTGCCGCCGCTCCGGCTGCTCGGCGGCCGCCGCCAGCAGCAGGCGCGCCAGCGCCCCGGAGGCTTTGGCCTGGGCCAGCGCCGCCGCCTCGCCCGCAAGCGCAGGCTTCTGGCGCAGCACCGGCACGGCGGCGGCCTCCCCGGCAGCCCATGCCTCTTCGCCCTCGGCTGCCAGCGCCTCGAGGAAAGTGGCCTGGCACTCCAGCAGCTTCACCACCGCCTTCTTGGTAGCTTCCACGTCCAGCTCGCGCAGTACCGCCGCCGCCCAGCTCACCAGCGCCCGAGCCTCCTGCACCACCGGGGGCGGGACCAGCCTCGCGCTACACTCGGCTGCTGCGTGCAGGCCACTGCAGGCTAGGGGAGGCAGCAGCAGCAGCAGCAGCAGCAGCCTTCATTGCCGATGCAGGCGGGCCAGCAGGCGGCGCACATGCTGCTTCAGCTTGGCCTTCTCGTGCTTGACGATGCCGCCGGCGAGCGCCTTGAGGAAAGCGTCGCGCCTCACGGAGGCATCCACTAGCTGCTGCACGGCCCGCTGGGACGCTGCAAGCGTCACAAGTGGGGGCAAGGCAGGAGGGAGGCGTGTGCAGCGTGACGGATCAGGGGGCTTGCCTCCTGTCAGTGATGCATGGTGAATCAGTGCACGCACCCTGCACGCTAGAATAATGCATGCATGCATGCATTCGTGCGCCCCGGCGGCTACATGGATTGCGCAGCCGACTTGGCAGTTCCCCCACTGCCAGCGGCGGCCTGTCCTGCCTGCGTCTGCATAGTCTGGCAGCGTCTTGACCACCAGCTGCGCCAGCTCAGCGGCGCTCTGCTCGACAGAGCCTGCAAGCGGGAGGGTGAATGGAGCATGCATGCATTAACTCATCCGTTGCTTTGCACTGCAATTGTAGAAAGGTATTAGATGCCCTGGTTCCCAGCCCAGGCTGCGCCACTCCCTTGGCCAACCACCCA
>NW_005434842.1:0-796 GCF_000147415.1 Chlorella variabilis | reverse complement strand
TTAGCCAGCATTCATTCATTCAGCACACAGACCGGCCGCCTCTTGCTCGAGGGCGGCCCACTTTGGCCTGGGCAGCCCGGGCCGCCCTCCCCCCGGGCGCATGTTCAGTGTTGGAGGGGTGTGCCCAGCGATAGGGGGCCCCTGAAGGCATGCGCCGAGGCCGGGAAGCGTGGTTCGGCGCTGCTGCACGCTTGGCGACTTGAACAGAACCGCGTGCCGCCGAGCTGCGGCTGCAGTTTCCGGCCCACAGTCTACGGCCGCAGCCACGGGACTCGGCAGCACGGCGTTTGGGCCCAAGCTTGCTGCTGCCGCCGCAGTGCCTGGGGGGCAGCGCGGCGGCGGCGGCGGCACGCTGCGACGCCCCCGTGCCGCCGAGCTGCGGCCGTACCTTCCTGCCAGAAGCCCACGGCCACAGCCACGGGACTCGGCGGCACAGCGTTTCGGTCCACGGCTTGCTGCCGCTGCCGTCGCAGGGCTGCTGCCTGCGGCGGCGGCCGCACGGCGGTTGGGTCCACGGCTTGCTGCCGCTGCCGCCGCCGCAGGGGTGCTGCCTGCGGCGGCGGCGGTAGCGCACGTGGCAACCCCCGCGCTTCCTTGCCTCCCATCCACCGGACCCCGTCCTGCGCTTCACTTTGTTTCGGGAGGGGCTGCTCACTGCTCATTGCTCATTGCTCATCGCACACTGCTCAACGCTCATTGCCCTATATCCCACCCAGCCGCAGGACTCCACTGCCGCCCGCGCCCCGCCCCATCTGGCCGCTTGCGCGCCCCATCCCCCCTCGATGGGGCCCGCCCA
>NW_005434843.1:0-1780 GCF_000147415.1 Chlorella variabilis | reverse complement strand
ACGCAGGAGCTCCAACACCCGCTCCAGGAGCTGCAGGTGTTCCTCCAGCGTCCTGCTGAAAATGATGAGATCATCCAAGTAAGCTAGCACAAAGCTGGCATAGTCCTTGCCCAACTTCGGCAGCATCTCATTCATCATGGCCTGAAAGGTGGCAGGAGCATTGCAGAGGCCGAAAGGCATGCAAGTGAACTCCCACTGCCCCCAACGAGTGCGAAAACCGGTCTTGGGAATTGAGTCCACTGCCATTTCGATCTGATGATACCCATCAGTCAGATCCAGAGTGGTGAACCACTTGGCACCTGCCAGCCGGTCCAGCATCTCATCAATGGATGGAACTGGGTACACCCATTTGACCGTCTGCGCATTCAGCGCCCGGTAATCAATCACCATCCGCCAGGCATCTTTGCCCTTCTTCTTCACCAGGAAGCAGGGTGCGCCGTAGGGCGACTCACTGGGGCGGACGCGGCCACTTTCCAGCAGCCGGTCAATCTGCGCCCGCAGCTCTTGCTCCATGTGCGGCGACATACGGATGGGCGGCCGAAGAGGCGGGGGGCGCGCGCCCTCCACCTCCCGGATGTGATGCTTCACGCGGGAGGCAGGCCGCCTGCCCTCCGGCAGAACGGCCCTTAGCACGTCCCGGAAGCGGGCCAGCAGGGTATCCACCTCTGCACGGCCAGTCGGGGGCGGGCCATCCGGCACCGCCTCAGGTGGCGGGGCGTCGTCCGGCGCCGCCGTCACCGTGGAAAGGTAAACCTGCTCAACCGCACCCTTCTGCAGTGCTTGCTGCAGTTGGGCCCAGGACATGAAGGCAAAGGCTTCGTCCTTGCGGTAGCGCTGGGAACGCAGCACTACCGAGCCCTGGGGGCGAGTGAGCGTAGCTGTGCCCTCAGCCCAGTCAACCATGGGCTTGTGGGCCGTGAGCCAGGTCATGCCCAGGATCACAGAGCAGCCCTTGCTGCCCAGGGGCACAACCCTGAAAGCCTGTGTGGGCATGCAGTAGCCGTCCATAGTCAAACGGCACCGCAGCTCACGGTCACTAACCAAAATGCGCCCATCGGCCAGGCGCACCTGGATGGGTGCGACAGGGGTAGTCCGAACCCCATGCCGCCGCACCCACTCAGCATCAACAAAACACAACTCAGCACCGCTGTCCAGCAGCGCGCCGTCGGTGCGCAGCTTGCCGACACGGCACTCAAACACAAGGGATCGTTCAGGGCGCTGCCCCGGCGTCTCTTGCGCCACACTGCACAGCTTGTACGGCTCACCACGGGAGCCCGCGACTCCCCTCGCCGCACTGGGCGTTGTGCTCTCTCCCTCACCCTCGGGGGCACCAACGCCAACCGTCGCCTCCGCCCCGCCAGCCCCACCGGCGGGGAGGGTGTCGCCCTGGGCGACGTCGCTGTCTCCGGCAGCCAGGGGAAGGTGGGGTGCCACAGGTGCCGGGCCAGGGCCCCTGTCACCTCCACCGGGCAGGTCCCCTGCTGCCACAGCTGGCTGTGCATCATCGGCCTGGCGCCCTGCAGTCTGGCAGGCCGCGCCCAGGTCCGCATGCGGCTCGCTGCCGTCACTGGCAGCAACCGGTGTGTCTGCGCGGCGCGGGTGCCCAACAGGTGCTCTCCCACCGGGGGGCTCAGGCTCCCGCGCTCCCTGCTCACGCCGGGCAGGGTTGGGCTGGGCGGGCGCAGGGCCCGCCGCCGAGCCGCTCAGTTTCCCTGCTGTCGGGCGGCGACACCGCCGCCAGTGCCCCGCGGGCACTTACTCCTGTAGTGGCCCCACGCCT
>NW_005434844.1:0-1795 GCF_000147415.1 Chlorella variabilis | reverse complement strand
GAGGCAGAGCCGCGGGTGGGTGGGCGCGGCTCAGAGGAGGGGCTGGGTGCGCCGGGATGCTCACTGCTGTAGCAGCGGCAGCGTGGGGGGCCCCTGGCCGGGGCTGCCTGGCTGCCCGGCTGCCCACACCGGGCAACATCCGTGTGCGTGTGGGCGCAGGCGCGGCGGCGGCGTGGCCCGGCGCCACCCCCGCCGACGTGGTGCAGCAGCAGCTGGAGCAGCCGTTCCTGGAGCAGCGGGTGGCTGTGTACCGCTGCGTGGCGGCGCTGGCGGCGCGCGGCTGGGCGGCCGGCCAGGTGTGCGGCTCTGCGCCGCTGCTGGCCTTCTTGCTCGACCCCCAGAGCGAGAGCAGCAAGCAGGGGTGCGAGTGGCGCCACGCCTGCGTCGCCGCGCTGGCAGCCACCATCGCTGACGTGGCGGCGGGCGGCGTCGGCGCCGGCGGGCCGCACCAGGCGGCGCTGCTGGCGGCGGCGGACAGGGTGCAGGCGGCGGTACGGGCGGGGCCATATGGCGCTGCCAGCATGGCGCCCAGGGAGCACCTGGTGGCCACCCTGCCCGGCCTGTGAGGGGTGCCACGGCTTGCGCTGTCCAGTTTACAACGTGGAGGTGTTTGCAATGGTGCGACCAGCCGGCTTTGGCTGGGCACCGACAGTGTGTGTGAGTGCAAGTGCAGAGCAGCAGGTGCTTGCGCCGTGTTGCAAGGAGGAGAAGTGTTGCGGGGGCAGGGCTGGGCAGGGCAAGGTTCGGGGAGGCATTGCAAGCCAGGGGGGCAAGTTGCTGCCTGGTCTGCAAAGGGTTGATAGTACAGCAGATGGAGGGAGGTGGTACAAACAAAAGGAGCAGAGCAGAGTGGCACAGAGAGGCTCCCTCGCCAGGCGGAGGGGCAACAACGAAACTGTTTGCGCAGCCATGCTTGTGCATGGAGCGACAGCAAGATGCGGGGTGAGCGTGGGAGGACTGTGGGGGGCTCAAAATCACGCAGCATGAGTGGCTGCAGCTGGCTGAGAAAACTGGCCAAGCAAGAACTCTGGCACACAGGCATGCATGCATAACCTGGGGGGTGTTGGTACAGGGAGGGGTGGGCGATGGGAACACCGCGGCTGCTTCAGTTGCCAAGGGGGAGGGAGGCTGGGGCTTGGAAGCAGATGGGGCTTGGAAGCAGATGCGGCAAAGGCTTAGCAATGTCCTGAGGCGCGTGCGCCGCTTGGCTGGGCACACACTGCCAGCTCCCATGCTTGTCGCATGTGGGAGCACTCACGATTGGGTGGGTGTGGGTGGGAGGCGGGGGCCGCGGCGCTCCCAGGAGGTTGCTGGCCGCTTTGGAGGCACCACGCACGGGGCTGCAGGTCGGCTTGTGCCGTCATGCCCGCTAGTGCCGCTGATGCCGCGGCGGCGTGGCTGCCGCTGCTTCTGTGCCCGCCACGCACCCCTGGGCAGGCCTAGGATGGAGCGCCGCCTCAGTAGGAGGGCTCCGGCAGCGGCTGCTGCTCCGCCAGGCGCCGGATGTGCTTGACCAGGCGGGCATGGGCGCGGCACGCCTCCTCCGCCACCAGCGCCACCTGCTGCCGGCTCAGGCTCTGGTATGACTCTGCACCGGGCAGACGGCAGACGGCAGCGGGCAGGTGCTGGGCAGCTCGGGTGGTGGAGGCGGCCGCGCGGCCGGGCAGGCTGGGGCTGGTAAGGCGTGCATCGTGCCACCTCGCCGACACAGGTGGCAGCGACAGCAGGGCATGAAGGGCCTCGGGGGCTGAAGGGCCTCAGCAACACAGCCAGCCAGCCAGTCAGCCAGCCAGCC
>NW_005434845.1:0-1812 GCF_000147415.1 Chlorella variabilis | reverse complement strand
AATTTTGGTTGGGGATTCAGGTTTGGAGGGTGCGCATGGGTATGTGGGTGAGGTGAATTGGATGGTGCGGTCAAGGCGGAGCGTGCGGGCGCGGGAGGCAGCAGGAGGGCAGCAGGCGGCAGCGGAGGGTGCCCCCGTGCGCGCGCGCTGCTGCCGCCACAGAGCAGCCCCCCGCAACCAGCATCCACCACCACACACCCACCAGCACCCACCAGCACCCAGCACCCACCTCCCCAATCTCCTGCGCAATCTCGATGTTGGCGCCGTCCATGGTGCCGATGATGAGCGCGCCGTTCATCGCAAACTTCATGTTGCCGGTGCCGCTCGCCTCGGTGCCCGCGGTGGAGATGTGCTGGCTGCGGTGTGTGGGGTGGGGGCACACGGGGAGGGAGGGAGAGAGGGAGGGGAGGATGGAGGGGAAGAGCAGGTGAGGGAAAGAGGGAGGGGGAAGGGGAGGAGGGCGGGGAGCGAGGGGAGGCGGCATTCCAGGCGCAGGGCTGGCGGGTCGGATGCGCTGCTGCTCATCCACACGCACGCACACAGACCCGCATCAGCTGCAATGCAAACACCAACGTAAGGGCACCCACGCCCGCAGCCCAGCACCCACCTCAGCTCGGTGCCCGGGATTATGGTCTCTGCCACGCTAACGTTGTAGTCGGGCACAAAGGCCACCTTGAGCAGGTCGCCCACCTCGGGGTCCGCGTTGACCTGGGGGTGTGGGTGGTGGTGGTGGTGTGCGTCATATGTTTCACAGTTGACCGCCATTTTTCGATGTATTTTTTGGTGTGGGTGCGTTTGCGATGCAATGGATATATGTGTGTGCGCCGCGATCGGGACAGCGTGGCGTGCGCGTGCGACCGTGCGCGCCCGCGCGCACGGTCGCGTCCTGGCTGCGGGCGCGCGCGGCGCCCAGCAGGCGCAACCTCCTCCTGGCCCCGTCCCCGCCCGCCAGGCAGCACACGCACACACACCAGCTCACCTTGTCTGCCACTGCAGAGACCAGCTTGATGATGCGCTTGGCCATCTCATAGCCGGGGGCCGCCTTGCCGCCAATCACGCACACGCGGGGCACCACCTGCGGGGGCGGGGCAGCGGCGGCGGCTGGGTAAGTTTGCTGCAGGGGAGGCGGCGGGCGGGGCCACCAGGCAGGCGGGCCCTTGGCAGAGCAGCGGGCCCCCGTTCTCAGCGCCCAGCATGGATAGGATGGACAAAACGAATCAGTTCAGGCGGGGCCCTGCCCCTAGCAGCAGCAGCAGCAGCAGCAGCAGGCAGGCCTGCCCCTAACACCACCACCACCACCACCACCGCCACCACCACCACCCACCTTCTTCCGCTCCGCCGCCCCCATCTTCTTGATGCGGTCGTAGCGGTGGATGATGCCCAGCACGTTGAGCAGCTGGCGCTTGTACTGCAGGGGCGGGGCGGTACGGGCGGGGCGAGGTGGGGCGGGCCGGGCGGCACGGGCAGGACGAGGCGGGTCGGGTGGAGGCAGGCAGGGTGAGGCGGGCGGTACAGGGCAGGCGCTGGCTGGCGAGCATCAGGAGCTGGAGGAGGGGCCTGTGGTGGCGTGGATTGGTGGGCAGGCAGCGCCCACAGCCAGAGCGCGCCGGCAGCGGCACCCCTTGCTGCCACTGCACCGCCAGGTCAGCGCCACCTCAGCACGCCACCTCAGCACGCCACCTCAGCACCCACCTCGTGGATGCGCTTGACCTGGACGTCCAGCATGGCCCCCCCTGCGGGCAGCGCCACACCCCGTTCAGCCCGCTCCGATAAAGAGCCAAAGCTTCTTGGGCCTTGGCCGTCCCCCTTCAA
>NW_005434846.1:36424-37309 GCF_000147415.1 Chlorella variabilis | reverse complement strand
CGCCTCAAGTCGTTCAGCACGGTGGAGCGGATGCCAAACTGCGCCTCCACCTCGGCTGCGGGGTGCGGGGCCCAGCGGGCGGCGGGCGGATAGCGGCGGGGTGAGGAGCGCAGAGGAGGGGGGGAGGCGCGGCGAGGGTGAAAGGCAGAGGGGCGTCACTCATGCGGGGCGGCGGCGATGTGCTGGGGCGATGCCGGGGGCTCGTGCTGCCGCCACCACCTCCACCGCCGCCGGTAGCAGCATCTTCACGCAGCAGCCACCACTCAGGTGCCCCTCCTCCACCCACCACTCCACCCCCACCCCACACACACCCGCGTCGATGGTCCACCCCAGGTTGGTCATCGTGCACCGCTGCTCCTTGACAGGGCCTGCACACGCAAAGGCCGCCGCGCGCGGCTTGCCCTCGCCCCTGCGCGCGGCACGCGGCGGGCGGGGTCAAAGCCATGGCACAACCAGGGGGCCGGCCCCAGAGCAGCAAAAGGCCCCCGGCGGGCTGATCATGCCTGGGCCGCCATGCCCAGCAGCCAGGCATGCGCATGTACGGCAGGGGCAGCGCACCGCAGCGGCTCCAGCTGCAGCAGCGCGGCCAGTGCGTCGCTAAACTGCTTGTAGTCCTCGGTTGCGTAGAACTGCAGGCTGGCGGGGGAGGAAAGCGCATGAGGGGGGTGGCCCAGGAGCGGCGGGTGCCGGCGGCGGCGGCCAGAGGGCGGCGCCGCTCCCGACTCGCCTGCTCCAGCACCATGCGGCTGGGGCGCAGGTGCTTGTCCAGCTGCCAGACCTGGAACCGGCAGTTGGTGCCGCCTGCAAAGGGGACGGGGAAGGGGTGGACAGCCCGTATGCATGAGCCAAGAGCGGCGGTGGCGGTGGCGGAACCGGCGGCGGCAA
>NW_005434846.1:0-935 GCF_000147415.1 Chlorella variabilis | reverse complement strand
GGAGTGTGTGTGTGTGTGTGTGTGTGTGTGTGTGTGTGTGTGTTGGTGTTGTTGTTGGTGGTGTGCATGTGTGTGTCTGTGTGGTTGAGTGGGGTGCGGGCAGGGAGCAGCTGCCGCTGGGCGGCGGCCCGGGGAGCTGCGCTGGGGGGCCAAGAGCTGTGTTCTGTGTTGCCGAGAGCTGCGCGGCCCGCGCGCCGCCTGCCCGCAGGCCTTCCCGCAGCTGCAGCGTGTGGAGGGGTACGTTCTGATGGACCCAAGCAGCGCGCAGGCGGTCAGGTGGGCGGCCTCCTGTTGCCGCAAATGCCGCTGCACGGCCCCCTCCCCGCCTGCCCCCTGCGTGCAGCCCTGCGCCTCGCGCCGCTCCCCCTGCGCCCTGCGCCGCTCCCCCTGCTTGCAGCCCTGTGCCTCGTGCCGCTCCCGCCCACACCCACCTACGCACGCCCACCCTCACACCCTGCTACCCGCCACCCGCCGCCCTGCTCCCCCCGCAGCCGCCTGCCCGCGGGGCTGACCTCTCTGGACCTGTGCGGCGTGCCTCGCGAGGAGGACGACCCCTTTGCGCGCGACAGCTGGCCCGACTTTGTCAACCGCCCGGGGCAGCAGGGGGGGCCCTCCATCGCGCACCTGAGGCAGCTGCAGGAGCTGTCGCTGAGGCACTTCAGGTGCGGGGCGCGGCGCCCGGCTGCCGGGCGGGCGCATGCTGCGAGTGTGCGGCGGGGCAGGGCTGGGCAGGCGAGGCGTGCAGGCAGGAGGCTGCTGCAGGCGCTGCCCCATCGCAGCATGGAAGCTGCTGGTGAATGCGTGTGTGGGGGGGAAGTGCTCCCCGTGGCCGCACCTGCCCCTCCAACTCCTTCCCTTGGCGCGGCACACCATGCACGAGGCTGGGCCAGGCGCCTGTGTGCCTGTGTTCCTGTGCTCACATGTGTGTGCCTGTG
>NW_005434847.1:0-1855 GCF_000147415.1 Chlorella variabilis | reverse complement strand
GGAGGCCAGCGCCGGCCGCCCCCCTCACTTGTGCTGCTCCGCCTTTTGCTTCAGCTCGGCGATGTTGATGTTGCCCTTGGCATCCACGCCCACAGGAACGATGGTCATGCCCGCCTGGAAGGGGGGGAGGTGGGGGAGGGGGGCCAGGGGCAGGCCGCAGCACGGCTCGCTGGATGCGGCAGCAGGGAAGAAGAAACAACCAGGCAGCATGCTGTCGTGACACCCGTTGCCAAGCATCTCCACCAGCTCGTCCCCTGCCGGGCCCAGCCCAGCCAGCCCCAGCCCAGCCCAGCCCAGCAGCCCACGCCCGGCCAGCTGCCGCCAAGCGCGCCCCCTCCTCCCCCGCTCTCTCACCATCACAGCTGAGGCCGGGTTGGTGCCGTGGGCCGACACGGGAATGATGCACACGTCGCGGTGGTGGTCCCCGCGGGACTGGTGGTAGGCGCGGATGGCCATCAGGCCCGCATACTCGCCGCTGGCGCCTGCGGGAGGGCAGGGCAGGGGAAAGGGAGCGGAGCAGGCAGCGGGGGACACGTCGGCGACAGGGCACCACCACCTGCCAGCAGGCAGCGGGGGCCGCATCAGCCGCAGAGCACCACCACCGGCGCGGCTGACGCGCTGCCTGGTGTGGCGGGTGCCCGGCATCCACGGCCGGGATCAAGCCGGCTGCCGCAGGCGTACCTGAGTTGGGCTGCAGGCTGACGGCGTCAAAGCCGGTGATGGTGGCCAGCTGCTGTGCCAGATCCTGCACGCAGCACACGCGGGCGGCGGCGGCGAGCCAGAGGGCGTGAGGCGGGGCAGCAGGGGAGCCCAGCGCGAGCGCCCAGGCGCACTGCCGCCGGCCGCGCTCGCCACCTCCACGCCTCCCCGCCACCCGCCCTGCCACCCGTGATGCCGACGCCACAAACAGCAGCGCCGCGCCTGCGGTACCCGGGCCCCACCCCTGCCCCTGCCCCACCCCCCTGCTCACGTTGAACATCTCCTGGTAGCCTTGCACCTGGTCCATGGGCGCAAAGGGGTGGATGTTGGCCAGCTCGGGCCAGGTGATGGGGATCATCTCTGCGGGGGAGGGCAGGGCAGGCAGCGGGTGGGGGGCAAAACCGGGGGTTGCACGCTGAGCAGTGAGCACCAAGTGTACCTGAAAGCCAATGGTGCTGCCTGCCTGCTGCGGAATGGTGCGGGCCCTTCCTGGCAGGCTGCCGGGCCAGCCACAGCTTTGCCATGGCGGCGTCCCCCCCACCCCGCCCCACGCACCCGAGGTGGCATTAAGCTTCATGGTGCATGAGCCGAGGGCGATCATGGAGTGGCACAGAGACAGGTCTTTGTTCTCCAGGCGCTTCAGGTAGCGCAGCAGCTCGTGCTCTGCAAGCAGGGGGTATCCACAGGCGGGCAGGGGGGGCACCGGGGCGGCGGCCGGTGAGGGTGCGGCGGTGGGGTGCGGGCGGGCATTGCACCGGGCGACACGGTGGGGCAGCGGGGAGGCGCCACGCCCCACTGATCGCAGGCGACAGTCGCATGTGCGGCTTGCAGACTGGCGGCAGCGCCCCACCCAGGCGCAGCCGTTCCCCTCTACTCAGCCCCTTCCCCTTCCCCGCCCACCCACCGACGCAGGCAAAAACACACAGCCGGGCGGCTCACCGGTGTGGTAGGAGTTGAAGACGGGATGTGTGAGGAAGGGCGAGGAGCGCTCAAAGCCGGGCACGCCGGCCGCCACGCCCGGCGCCAGCCCCTCTGCGCTGAATCCGGGAGTCTTGCCGCCGTTGAGCACCGCCAGCAGGTGGTCGACGTCGGCCAGGGTGGTGGTCTCGTCCACTGAAATGGTGACGGTGGTGGCGTCCAGCGGGCGCAGGTTGAT
>NW_005434848.1:0-1574 GCF_000147415.1 Chlorella variabilis | reverse complement strand
CCACTATACTCCCCCCCTCTCCTACATTTTCCACAAAGGCGGTGCCTAGGGCTGTGCTGTCCTCGTGAGGCACACAGCTCCCCCGTCCGGTGTGCCTGGCCCCGTGTGCCACGCACCGGCTCCCTTTTATTCTTGGGCACCGTCCTTTCCCCCTTTGTCAGCGGTCGCCAGTCAGCCACCACCGACGGCCACCACCGCCGGACACATCACCGGCGGCACCACCAGCTGACACCCCTGCGACAAGCACCTACAACACCCAACGGCGGGCCACACCTGCGGCAGCCACCAACGGCACACCAGCTGCCAACCCAGGCATACGCTGCCGCAAACAGCCGTCACCTATCAGCCTCCAGCAACGAGCGGCTGACACAATGACTACAGACGGCACCTCCGGCATCTCAGTCGAGCGCCTTGACTGGAACAACTACCCAGCATGGGCAGCCAACATGAAGTTCTTCCTCACCACCAAGAAGTGTTGGCACATGGTCATCCACACCGAGCCTGCAGCCAACGCTGAAGACCGCAAGGCAGACGAGCTCGCCCTCTCCTACATCGGCCTGTGCGTCAAGCCGGTACACCAGCCCACCATCCTGCGCTGCACTACGTCCAACCAAGCGCCTGGTTGCCATTACGCAGTTATACACTCACGCTAATAACCGGAGGTCGCCGGTTCGATTCCCGCCAAGTGAGGATGTTTGTGTTCCGGCTCGGAGAGCTGAAGGCGTACTTTGGAACCCGCTTGGCCACCGGCTGCGGCTCACGTGTTTCGGGAGCACCTCTGACCGCCAGCCCGGGAATGGCGATGATCGGGCCATCAACCCCGGATTCACATTTTGTTAAGTGAGAGAATAATGCCGTAATGGTAACCAGGCGCTTGGTTGCCATTACGCATTATTCTCTCACTTAACATGACCTGTCCCACCTGCGCACATTCGGAGCCCGAGCCTACGCCCACGTTCCCACCGTGCTGCGCACCAAGCTCGACGCCGTCAGCGAGCCCGGCCGTTTCATCGGCTACCCCGCCAACACCAAGGGATACAAGATTCTACTTGACAACCGCACAACCGTCATCAGCCGCGATGTCACCTTCGATGAGACCAGCTCCATCCTGCCCAAGACCAACCTGCCTAAGACCAACCTGCCCAAGACCAACTTGCCCGAGACCATTCCCTTCAGCGACACCGACGACAATGAAGCCGTGGGAGCGCCAGCCGAGCCCGAAGCTCCACCTTCCCCTCCCATCGCACTGCGACGCACCGAGCGCGCCGCTGCACGCCGTCCAGCCAGCTTGTGGCAGGACGACGCCTACCGCATCACTGATCGCACCACCGCCATCGTCAACATTGCCACCACCGCTGCTGAGCCCACCAGCCTGGAGGAAGCCCTGCAATCCCCCGAGGCCGACCAGTGGCGCCTCGCCATGGATGAGGAGATTGCATCCCTCGCCGCCAACGACACCTGGACCCTGCAACCTGCACCTCCCAGCATCAAGCCCATCCCAGTCAAGTGGGTGTACAAGGAGAAGCGCGATGCCAACGGCAACATTGAGCGCCACAAGGCCCGCCTCGTCGTCA
>NW_005434849.1:0-1882 GCF_000147415.1 Chlorella variabilis | reverse complement strand
TGGCACATCCAGGGATGTGGAATAGTGGGGGAGGGCAGGTGGGAGGGTCTGGAGAGGCATGGATGGGGCATGGCAGGAGGCGAGGTCATAGGTGGTGGCGGTGGTGGCGCCGCCGCCAGGCAGTTTTTTTCAAATCGACGTTTTGGGGCATGTTGAGGCTCCTGGGGGTATTTTGGGGCGCAGAATCGGATTCCCCAGGTCAAAATACCCCCAGGGACACCTGGAGCCCCCAAAACGGGGTGGGCCCAGCCAGCACAGCTGAAATGTGAGCTATATAGGTGTATGTAGGGTGCATTACTACTCACATTGTGACATCCATGTAGGGTGTATTATAGGGGGTCAAAAGGTATCCTAGCTGGGAGAGGGTAGGACAGCATGCGACAGGGCCATGCCGACGCCAGCCCCCGGGGCCCCTTGACTTGACTTGACTTGACTTACAGAGCGGATTCGGAGCCAACGAGGCTCATACACGCATTGCGGCGGCGTAAAACATGGCAGTCATTGATAAATGAAGCAACTCTATTCTGGTCTTGGGACAAAAAGCATGGGATGGACGTGGGCAAATCAGGGGGGAAGAGATCTGCGTACTCAAAGCGCAGATGGTCGTAAATGGGGCAGTGGAAAACCATATGGGTCTCGTCTTCAATGGCGGGAGAAGCACACAAGAGGCAGGTGCGTTCATGGGTGGAGGCCTGGATGGCCTTTGGCAAATAGCGTTCCCGTTCGATGCGAAGGTCATGGCAACTGGTTCTAAAGCGAGTGAGGGCGATACGGAGATTGGGGTCATAGACTTCAAGCAAGTGATGTGCTGGTTGGGAGAGGGGCAGGCCGCCGCGAATGTGCTGTAAGTAGTAGGCAAATTTGTTGGTACTGCTGGGTGTTACTGGGAGTTGCTGCTGTTGGCTGATGTTGCTGGCTGCTACTGGCTGCTGCTCTCGGGCTCCGGCTCCAGGGACTGGCGAAGGTAAGCTGCTGCTGCGCGCTCCACCACGGTCTTCTCATCCAGCTCCGTCAGCCACACGATCGTTCCGCTGTCCGTGGGTGCCGACAGCAGAAACTGCTGCCAGCGCCGGCACCAGCAGGGCGAGCCGGCGGCGAGATCGGTCCCCTCGCGCATCAGCGCCAGGTTGTCCTCAAACGCCCAGGCCAGGACCCGGTCCGGCTCGGCCATTCTGGCTTACAGGCGATTCCGGAAGCGCACCAGCTGCTGCACCCAGAACAGGTGCAGCGGCTGACGGCCCAGCTCCGCCAGCGCCACCGCTGAGGACACTTGTCGTGGGAGCCCTTGGATCCGCCTGCAGAACCAGCGGTGCACACGTTCTACTGAGGAGCAGTCTGCCCTATTCAGCATGTCAACCCCCCACACCTCGCAGCCATACGACAGCACGGGCTTGACAAACACATCAAACAGCATGCTCTGCTGTTCCACCAGGCTGACTCCCCGCTCCCAGGCTCGGCGGCGCATGGCAAACATGGCCTGCCGCCCTGCCTTGGCAAGCACATCAGCACAGCTGGCAAAGCCACGCTGTTTGCTTAACTGGGAAAAGGTGAGGCCCAGGTACTTGGTGGAGCTGACCATCTCCAGAGGGCTGTCGGCGTAGGAGAACGACTCGCCTGCCGCCAGCCTGCCGCCGTCGCCTCCACCCGGCCGCAGAATCATCACTTGGGTCTTGGCGGCGTTGACCGTGAGCTTCTTGTCATTGCAGTAGTTCTGTAGGGCATGCAGCTGGGCTTGCAGCCCAGCTGCCGTGGTGGCAACCAAAAACATGTCGTCAGCAAACAGCAACGGGGCCAGCCAGCTGGGGCAGCATTGCAGCCTCCCCAACCGAGTGCTGCACATGTGCCTCAAAGTCGTCCAGAAACACACCAAACAGCAGTGGGC
>NW_005434850.1:0-1886 GCF_000147415.1 Chlorella variabilis | reverse complement strand
TTCCCCCCCCCCCCCACCACACACACACACACACAGAGACGGAGAAGGTGGAGGTTCAGGGTCTGGGCGGGCTGCACGTGGTGGGCACCGAGCGGCACGAGAGTCGCCGCATCGACAACCAGCTGCGCGGGCGGTCGGGGCGGCAGGGCGACGCCGGCTCCACGCGCTACTTCCTGTCTCTGGAGGTGTGTGTGTGTGTGCATGTGGAGGGGGTGCTTGGGGCGTGAGCTGGAGCGGGTTGTTGGGGCGGTGCGTCATGTGTGGAGACAGCGCGGTGCCTGCGTGGGCGGGATGGGGCGGGGCGCCCGGGCGTGCCGCGGTGCGAGCGTCACACACAGCCCCCACCTTGCCCACCCCGCCCGACGCGCAGCACGCGCAGCGGCCCTCTCTCCAGCCCTCCTCCCCACCCCCCTTCCTTGCCACCCACCCGCTCACCCCCACCCCCAACCTCCCTTTGCACCCGCCCCCCGTGCCACAGGACAATTTGTTCCGCATCTTTGGCGGCGACCGCATCAAGGGCCTCATGTCGGCCTTCCGGATCGAGGTGGGCTTCTGTTGCGGGGCTGCTGGGTGTGGCGTGCGTGCGTGCGTGTGTGTCTGGAGGGAGTGTTGTGTGTGGCTGTGTGGGGAGGCGTGTGTGGGCGCATGTGTTGCAGAGGCAGGCAGGTGGGCGGGCGGGCAGGCAGGCAGGGAAGGCGGGCCGCGGTGTGTGTTGGGTCCTGGGTGGCTTGTGCCACTGCTCCCAGCCACCGCCAGGCCACCCATGCCCCCACCATCAAGCGCCGTCCCGCCGCCCTCCCATATCCCCCCCCCGCGCCGCCACCGACCCTCTACACACATGCACGCGCGTTGTCTACGCCCTTCCTCTGCCCACAGGACCTTCCCATCGAGAGCCAGATGCTGACCAATGCTCTGGATGAGGCGCAGCGCAAGGTGTGGGGGGCTGTGTGGGTGTGGGGGGGTGTCTGTGTCTGTGTGTTGAGGGAGGGGGCGCAGCTGCGCTGGGTGAAAGCTTGGCGGAAGCCGGGGCCTCCCCGGCGGGGCGGCGGGCTGGGAGCTGGCTGGGCGGCAAGCGCCCGGCCCCCGTGGCGCAGCCATCGGATGGTCGGCGCAGCCGGGGCTCAGCCCCCGCCGGCGCACCCCTCACCCTCTTGCGTGCTGCGTGTCCTGCGCCCTCTGGTACCGCATATGTACCGCCCATACTGTACCGCCTCGCTGTACCGCAGGTGGAGTCCTACTTTTACGACATCCGCAAGCAGCTGTTCGAATACGACCAGGTGTGTGCTGGTGTGTGTGTGTGTGTGCCTGTGTGTGTTTGTGTTGGGGCGGGTGCGTTGGAAGGGGGAATGCCCCGATTCATCCATAAGCCGTGCTCCGCAAAAGGCGGCGCCGCCAACTCCTGCCCCCCACCATCCCCTCCCTTCACCCCCACACACACGCTGCTCCCCTGCCACCAGACACCTCTTACAAGTCCGCCTACTGCCTACTCCCTGCCCCCTCCCCCTCCTGCTTGCCTCCAGGTGCTCAACACGCAGCGCGACCGCGTGTATGCCGAGCGGCGGCGGGCGCTGGAGGCCGCCGACCTCACGCCTCTGATGAGCGAGTACGCCGAGAAGACGATCGACGACATTCTGGAGGTGTGTGCGTGTGGGTTGTGTGTGTGGGGTGGGGGGGGGAGGGGGATGGTGGGGGGCAGGAGTTGGCGGCGCCGCCTTTGGCGGAGCACGGCTTATGGATGAATCGGGGCATTCCCCCTTCCAACGCACCCGCCCCAACACAAACACACACAGGCACACACACACACACACTAGCACACACGTGGTCGTATTCGAACAGCTGCTTGCGGATGTCGTAAAAGTAGGACTCCACCTGCGGTACAGCGAGGC
>NW_005434851.1:0-1964 GCF_000147415.1 Chlorella variabilis | reverse complement strand
GGCAGCAAGCCGTGGACCCAAACGCCGTGCCGCCGCCGCCGCAGGCAGCACCCCTGCGACGGCGGCGGCAGCAAGCCGTGGACCGAAACGCCGTGCCGCCGAGTCCCGTGGCTGTGGCCTTCTGGCAGGAAACTACGGCCGCAGCTCGGCAGCACGGGGGCGTCGCAGCGTGCCGCCGCCGCCGCGCTGCCCCCCGGGCACGGCGGCGGCGGCGGCAGCAAGCTTGGGCCCAAACGCCGTGCCGCCGAGTCCCGTGGCTTGCGACCGTAGACCGTGGGCCGGAAACTGCGGCCGCAGCTCGGCGGCACGTGGTTCTGTTCAAATCGCCAAGCGTGCAGCAGCGCCGAACCACGCTTCCCGGCCTCGGCGCATGCCTTCAGGGGCCCCCTATCGCTGGGCACACCCCTCCAACACCGAACATGCGCCCGGGGGGGGGAGGGCGGCCCGGGTTGCCCAGGCCAAAGTGGGCCGCCCTCGAGCAAGAGGCGGCCGGTCTGTGTGCTGAATGAAGCTTTGTAGGCTAGTAATGATTACTTCGGGCTGTGCAACGCACCAGCTACCTTCGTATCGGGCGGAGGCTGGGCGGCGCGCGATGCACCTGCTGCGTCGCCGCCTGGCCGAGAATGGGTTGCAGGACCCCCTGCTCAGCATGCGTGCGTTCAAGTCTTATGTCTTGCCGACGTTGTCGTACGGGGCAGAGATCTGGGCGCCGCAGCTGATTCTGCAGGGCAGGACGGCATGCGAGCGGGTACAGCTGGAGTACCTGCGAGGGCTGCTGGGTGTGCGGGACAGCACCCCAGCCCTCACTGTGCTGGCAGAGACGGGGCAGCTGCCGCTGCCCGCCTACTGGACCTTGCAGGTTGCACGTTTTGTGAGCAACCTGCAGGCTATGGGCGGCGAGCGGGTCGCCCGTCTTGCCATGCTGGATAGCGTTGCGCTGGCTGCCGACACGGACACAGGGCTGCCACTGGCCCGGCAGCCCTGGGCAGCGCAGGTTAGCCGCGTTCTCGCGGCGGCCGGCGCCCCCTGCGACTTGACTACTGACGAGGGGGTTGCCATACCTGAATTGGCGGAAGCGCTCCTGGAGCGCCATGTTGCCTCGTACACGCACGCATCCGTGAAGGTGCAGCGGTACATTGTGGACGTGTGGGGGGGTGTAGTAGGAGCAGCGCTGCAGCGCCGGCGCTGGCGACGGCGCCGACGGCGCGGCGTGCATGCTATGCTGTTTAGCCCCTTTTGCTGGTGTTTCCGCCTGCCCCTGGGCCTTTCTGCTGGGGTGCAGGCGCCGCTGTAAGCACGCTTATACCTTAGCAGAGAGAGCCATAGTCAGATAGAGCGATCAGCGGGATAGCGGAGGCTAGTCCTGCTACACTGGTTCCCCCACTGAGTTGAACCCCAGGCGGATGCCTGGTGGCCTCTCTGCGTCAGTTCGCGCCGGGCGGGAGCCCGCCGCAGCGTCTGAGGGGGGGGAGTAGGGTCAGCTCTCCGCCCCAGCCTCTCTAGCCGGAAGGGCGGCTCCTGATCGCGATCGGGGGCTACCCAGGCCGGCAATCGGGGCTCGCAGGGCCGCTGCTGGGCAGCAGCGCGGGCTGGGCTGTGCCACGTGTGGGCGATCCCGGTCGGGCCGGCTAAGGGTGGGTTGCAGGCCTGCTCTGGCCTAGTTCTATCGCTTGGGCCGGATAGCCCACGGTGTCTAGTTCTGCGGAGGATCCCGCAATCCACGGGGCGGAGCCCCTGAACGCGCACGCCCGGGAGGGCATGCTGATCATGATGCATGGCCAGGATGGCCAGGAGGCTGATTCGCCGCCCGGGCGCGCGCCCCCTGGCGCGCAGGCTCCGGGGCAGGCTGGGATTGAGCTCCAGGTGCGCCCGGGTGGCGCCGGAGCGATGGGGGCTGACGCGGCGGGAGCCGCGCCGGCGGGTGGCGCTGTACGCGCCGCCGCCGACCCCACTCTCAGCCTCTC
>NW_005434852.1:0-1980 GCF_000147415.1 Chlorella variabilis | reverse complement strand
TCAGATATGAAGGTTTGGAGAAGCAAGATGCCCACCAGGCCGGTGCCAAACACATACAAGAAGCCCACCACCACCGCTGCGGCAGGCACACGCGCACGGCGGGGCGAAGAGTTGTTGGTGCAGCCAACGGTAGAGCGGCCAAAGTGGAGGAGGGGCGATTTGAGAGCCACTGCAGAGATGGACGTGCAATTGGCCCACCTGTCTTGGAGGAGCGGAACAGTGTGCTGAGCAGGAAGGTAAAGGCCAGCAGGCAGTTGATCCACAGCAGGTAGAACACAAACTGGAATGAGTAAGAGGTCAGGCGGAAGAAGCTGAGGTTGATCAGGCTGCAGCAAGGAGTGGGGCACGACAGCAAGCAGTGGGGCACGTAAACAAGGCAAGGAGTGGGGCACCCCTGCCCGTGGGGGAACGCTTTTGGTGGTGGGGGCCTGCCACGCCCCCTGCCGCACTCCTGCCCACCTCCCCGCCCACCTCCCAAAGCCGATGAGGATCCAAGTAAAGGTGAAGTTGATGACGAAGAACCAGCAGTACTGCGGCAGGAACAGGGCGGGAGTCGGTGAGCGCACGATGTACCGGCGGGAGGCAAGCCAGCAGCCTGCTGCATGCACCGCGGGGGTCCCACCACTCTGGGCTGCCTGCACCCTGCCCAGCCTCCTACCTGGATAGCCCAGTAGGCTGCGTCCCCCAAGCCGTGCATCTTCATCATGTTCCTCAGCCGCTGCACACGAGGGCAGGAGCCGTGCGGGTAAGGCACAGGGAGTCGCAGCAGTGCAGCAGCTGCCACATGGCACGCGAGAGCTGCCTGGTGGGCCTGGTCACCGGCCACCCACCTTCTCCTTCTCGTAGACCAGCTGGTTGAGCATGGGCGGCAGCAGCAGCTGGAGCAGCCAGCAGAAGAAGAGGGGCCCCAGCAGGGAGCTGAAGTCGAGGCTCAGACGAGAGCCGCCCTACACGCAGGGAGGGTGTGGGGAAGGAGAAAGAGGTGGTGGTGGGTTGGGGGTGGGCAGGGCAGGACAGCAGCTGCCAGCCATCCCACCGCCCAGCACCCCGCCAACAGTGGGCCCAGGCGCAAAGTGCACTGCTTGGCGTGGGCGGCAGCCGGAAGGCGAGGGTATGCCCCGTGGCATCCCACCTTGGGCATCTCCTGCACACCCAGCAGCCAGGCCTGGTAGCCGTCGCTGCCCAGGGACCACTTCAGGAAGGCGTTGACCGCGCGGTTGATGCCCTGCGTCAGGAACGACGGCCGAAAGGATTCCCCATCAGGAGCAGGCGAGGCGTGTGGGGCATGCCCAAGGTGTGCTTTGACCCGATCGCGGCAGTGCGCCGTGGACTGTGCCAGTGCAAGGAGAGGCGCGCCTGGTTGACACGCAGGATGGTGGGGGGGCCTTCTTCCGCGCGCGCCGTGCCATTGTAGAACAGGCGCATGTTGAAGCTCCTGCACCGTGTGGGCAGGCGGGGCAACACCACACCACACCACACCGCGCCCGCCCACCCACCTGTGCGGATGAAGGCTGGCAGGTCGAGGCCCGAGGCCTTGATGGCCTCCACGTCGGTGCACCGGATGCCGTCGATCCACTCCATCACCAGCACCTGCAGGGGTGGGCCCGCGCATAGCATAGCATATACATAGCATAGAGAGGCGGCTGGAGGATGCATGGAGCAGCCGACCTCTGCCCGCGCCTGCCAGCAGCGCCCACTCCCTGCGTACACCTGCCAGCCCCCGCCTGCCCCTCGGCCCGGGGCCCCGCGGCCGCCGGCACGCACCTGTGGGCCGCTGAGGTCGCGCCGCACCCACGGAATCTTGACCAGCGGGTCGCCATCAAAGTTGGCGTAAAAGTCCTGCAGGGGGTGTGGCAGCGGCAGAGCGACAGTGGATGGCGGCTTGTGGTGACTGGCGGCGGCCGTGGCGGCGGTCTGTGTGTGTGTGTGGTGCTTGGTGGTGGCGGTGGTGGTGGTGGTTGGGCGTGCGTGGCGGGCGCC
>NW_005434853.1:0-1627 GCF_000147415.1 Chlorella variabilis | reverse complement strand
GGCATCCTGTCCGCCCCGCAGCAGCACTCCCCCATCCTGGTGGACGGTGCTGTGGAGCTGGTCACTCTGGCTCTGGCTCCCTCCCCTGCAGACGCCGCGCAGCGCATCCACGCCGCCGCCACCCCCGCCATGCTGCAGGCGCGGCGCTGCGGCGCGTGGGCGGGGGGAGGGGCGTGGATGGGGTGGGGCCCGGGGCACGCCGGGTTGGGCTGCTGGGCTGCGAGGGGTGGCAGCCGTGGCGACATGCTCGAGAGCCTGCCTTCCGCACCGCCTCCGCTCCCGCTCCCTGCCTGGCCATGCCCCTGCCAGCCTGCCTCCACCCTCCCCGCCTCGCCCCCTCCCCTGCTGCAGCTGCTGATGCACCACGACGATGGCGAGGTGCTGCGCAGCGCCACAGCCTACCTGCGCACGCTGCTGCAGGCGCGCGGCCGCCGCCCGCTGCCCTCCGCCCCCTGCCGCCGCTCCTGCGCCAGCCGCCGCCGTCCTGCACGTGCTCTTGTGCACGCTCCCCGCGCCCACGCCCTGCGTGCGTACAATGCCCTGCACCGCCTCCCAGCGCACCTGCGCAACGGCCCTCCCACCTCTCACACACACACACGTGTGCGCCTGCAGGTCGGCGGCGGCGCCGCGCTGAGCTGGCCCGGCGTCCCCGACTTCCTGCCCGCCCTGCTGGCGGCCGTGCAGCGCCTGCTGCAGCCGCAGCTGGAGGACAGGGCCTGCTCGCTGGTGGGGGCGCTCATTCTGGAGCTGCTGCGCCACGCGGGGCCGCAGATGGTGAGCTTGCGGCTGACCTGGCGCTGACCTGGCAGCGTTTCTGTTTTATTATTTTGTGGTCTTGTGTGCAAAGGAGGTTGACCTGCTGTGCCTGCTGTGCCCTGGCACTGTCCTGGTTGTGGCTGATGGGAGGTGGCACGCCCGCCTGGCTCGCCTGCCCGCCCCGCCCCGCGTGCCGCGCGCAGGCGCCGCTGCTGCCCGGCCTGCTGGCCGCGCTGGCCTCCAAGCTGTGCGCGGCGGAGGATGCGGCCATGGTGCAGAGCCTGCTGTGCGTGCTGGCCCAGCTGATGCACTCAGACCAGCAGCAGCTGCTGGACTGCCTGGCGGGCATCCAGCTCAGGTGGGTTTAGGGCGGCGGGCAGCGGGGGGCGGGTGGGCGCTGCGCCTGTGTTGCCGCCCTCCACCCGCACCCCCAGCCAGCCACCCAGGTCTGCTGCCTGCCAGCAGCCCGCCCTCGCCTGATCGTCCCTCACGGCCCCGCACCCTCCCTAAAAACCTCTCCACCCACCAGCCACCACCACCCCTGCTGCCTCCCTCCCACCCACCGCCCACCCCTGCTGCCTCCCTCCGCAGCGACGGCCGCTCGGCGCTGCAGGCGTGCATGCAGAAGTGGTGCGAGCGGCAGATCGAGGTGCGCACAGCCTACGACATCCGCCTCACCACCGCCGCGCTGGCGGGCCTGCTGGCCTGCCCGCACCCCGCACTGGACGCCATCCAGGTGTGTGCGCCAGGGCTGCCCGGCTGGCTGACTAGGCTGGGGCCTGGTTGGGGCCTGGCTGGGGGCTGGCATTGGGCCAGGATGTCGGGGCCTGGCTGCGCCGCCCAATGGGGCCCACCCTCGCCGCCGCCTGCC
>NW_005434854.1:0-2107 GCF_000147415.1 Chlorella variabilis | reverse complement strand
GGGAGCAGCAGCAGGGGCAGCAGCAGGGGCAGCAGCGCATGCATGCCATTCTTACAGTCTGGGGCTGATGTGCATGGAGACCAGGATGGGGTCGATGAAGGCGGGAGGGGGCCAGACAGTGTCGGTGTACTTGACCCCCCTGAAAGGCAAGCACACAGGGGGGCAGTGCATGCATGCTCACAAGGCCTGTCGTCCGCGGCAGCAGCTGGCGGGCTGCGGGCGGGTGTTGGTCGCAGGCGGGGCGCGGACAGCACGCACAGCACAGCAGGCGTACCAGAAGGCGTTCATGACGAGCAAGATGGAGCCCTCCGCAGCCGTAGGAGGGGTCACCAGCCTCATGTTGTCCCTTTCCACGTGAGCGTCGATGTATGGCAACCACTGCATGTGGGCAGGAGGCGGGTTTGGTGGGGCGCTGGCTGGCTCGCAACGCCACCCCGCCACCTGCAGCCGCACACCACCTCGAGGAGCTCACCTGCGCGGCAGCCAGCATCTGCACGTCGTCGCCTGCGCTCAACAGGACGTGCACAAGGGTTGAGGATGTGCAGCTCGGGTGGAGCGCCGGGCAGGCAGTCCACCAGCAGCTGGCAGCGCAGCGGCCGTACCCAAGTTCGGGCCATCCTTATGCGAGAGCTGGTACTTCACAAGCTGGTCATGCCACAGCACGCCGTAGTGTTGCCGCGGGCTTGGGTTAAACATGGCCGGCCCTACAGCACCGACAGGGACAGCAGCAGCAATGGTCCTAAGCAGAGCCCACGTGCTCGGCGAGGCGCCTGCGCAGGCTGCGTGCTTACCGTTGTCGAAGTCGATCCAGCCGCTCGCCTCGCTCGGCGCAAAGGGGCAAGGGCCTTGCAACTGCTGTTGCTGCACCGCCAGCCCCGGAAACTCGCGGACAAAGTCGTCTATCGCTGCCTTGACCTGGGCGTGGCCGCGCGGCGCATACAAGGCGACGGCCTGGCCGCCGAAGTCCGTGCACCATGGTGCGTCGGATGGGGGCGGGGCCGGCCCATGCACAGTGCCGCCAAACTCCACCGCCATCCCGCCATACTCATATAGGGCGGACAGGAGGACCATGCGGCGGAACAGCCCGGGATACCTGACACCCGAGGCGACTTTGTTCCAGGCATGGTTCCTGTGCGAAAGCAGAGGGCAGAGGCAGGCGTCAGCGGGCACAGTAGACAGGCGGCGGCGGCGGCACTGCCCACTCCCTTCTTTCTCACCGGAACCATCCGGCTGCGGGTGCCTCGGCCCCCAGGAACTGCCTCACTGAGATCATCCTGACGTCCACAGATTCAGGCAGGGAGTAGCGGCTCTCGTAGCATGAGAGCGTCATACACAGGAGCAGGGCCCGCTGCTTTGAGGTCCCCGCGGCAGCTGATCTGACCGATGACAGTGCCTCCTTGGAGAAGGGGGTGGCCAGGTCGGTCCATATGAAGAACATGTCGGCGGACGAGTCGCTGCCCGATGGATCTTGGCCCGTTGCCGGCCCGCTGCGATACCATGTGCTCTCCTTTAAGTTTCTGATGGCTTCATGCCCGCCGCTGCTAACAATGACAAACAGCAAAATCAAACTTGCTGGGATGGCCACAAAGAGGGGCACCCCTCCCAGGCCATCCCCGCCCTTGGCCGCTGTGGAGTTCTTCATGCATGTCGGCCCGCAAACAGCAACCGTGATGAGTGGGTAAAAGTACGGCGAGCCAGCTGTAGTAAAAGGTAAAGGTAAAGGTGGGGAAGAGCCTCCACAGGCTTAACTTCCCGGTTTTAACGTCTAGCTTTAGACCATTATTTGATCTGCCCGACGCGCCAAGTGCAGTACCCCCCACTAGTAGTGAATGGGTCCCGGGGAGGCCTGTGCCGAAGCCTTGGCGATTCTATTAGGCGTTCCCGAAGGAATTGGCTTGGATTGGCGCTGAGCCGGTCAGCTATGCCGCGTTTGTCCTCACAAAGTTTCGACATGGGAGGAATCGAACCTGTGCCTTCTCGGAGGGTTTAGACACTAGCTCCAGCGCCTTCAAAGAAGGCCTTTCTTAGCCGCGGCCAAAAAAATTCTGGTGATCCTGCCAGGGATCGAACCTGGAATCTTCGGTTCCGTAGACCGACGCCTTATCCA
>NW_005434855.1:0-2121 GCF_000147415.1 Chlorella variabilis | reverse complement strand
TGTCGAATGCAGTGCCCGTTGCCAGCTTGATCATGACATCTGCCTGTAACTGAGAGATAACACCTTCTGCCTTCCACAGGTCTATTGCCAAAGCCAGAAACTTGCTGAAATCAATGCCTGCTTTGCCCAGCTCGCCCTTCAGCCGCGACCGCTCGGAGCGGCTGCCGGCGGCGGCGCACCGCTCAGTGAAGAAGTCCTTGAACTCCTCCCAGAACACGATGGAATGGCAAAAGAACTTGATCTCGTGGGAGTAGCCTGACTGAACGGCGATGGCGACGCGCGCCTGTGGATGTGCTTCACAAAACCTTTCCCACGAGTTGAAGCGCGACTTCAGCTGCTTAGCTTGGTTAGCTGCACCGCTCAATAGCGGCGTTGGACCTAGAGCCTTGCTGCCGGACTGGGCACCATGCTCATGTGTGCTCATGGGGGTTGAGTTCGTTGGAAAAGCGTATTACGGTTGCTGGGATGCCAACAGAACAAACGGGAGGGAGAATGATGCATGATTGAGGATGATGTCCCCAATGACCCTCCAGGTGGGGGGCCATCATGCCCATCATGGGGCACATCCTTACCGGGAGGCCTACCTGGGCCAGGAGGGGGCAGGTGCCAGTGCCCGCCCACTGATGGCGTCCGTCACTGCCCAGCGGTTGGAGCTGTGCCGGCCAACGCCGGGGGCGCGTCACTGAGCGCCCGCCTGGCCTGCCCTTCTGTTCAGCAAGGCGCTGCCGGAAAAGGCTGCTGTTCCCGTGCACCTCGCCTGCCGACACAACATATCGGGCTGCTGGCGCCACCAGAGGGCCGTGAGGGATTCAACCTTGTGTGTTGGTTGATGGATTGCGGCTTGGAGTTGACAGAAGGTGCCTGCATGGGGCCCTGAACGGCCTGCTGTGTCGCCAGGGCGCGCCCGATGTTGACGTTCTGCCTGCCGGCTGCCCATATCCATTGCGCCCTCCCCGCACCGCATTGTCGTGGAAGCCGCAGCTGTCGCCCTGAGGCTGCGTTGCTGCCTTGGCGTTGTGAGGGCTGCTGCATCGCCCGACAGCTTGCGGAGGCAGACTGGGGCGTGGCTTACTGCATCCTGAACGGTGTGCTGAGCTGCGTGCTGCCGCTGCAAGCCCGCCAGTTAGCGCTGGCGAGCTTACTGGCACCGACGGCTTGCCCCGCCCACCTCGACCTGCTTTGCGCTGCGCAAAGAAGAGTCTTCTTATCCTATTGCAAGCTTTGAATTGCGATTGATCAGCTGCCGCTGCCTGCGCCGCTGAGGCGGTCTACTATGGCTCTGCTCTGCCGCCGCCGCCGCCTATGCAGCTGCTCCGTTGTACTCATCACCCCTTTTCTGATGCGGCTGCTCGCCATCGCATCTGCCCGACAAGTGCATCCTGGCTGTCCGCCCCGCCTGCCTGCAGTCGACGCATCCTTGCACCGCGAGGCACCCTAGCGGCCACCCCAACAGCAGCGGCGGCGCCGGACCCAGCCCCCAGGCGTCCTTCTGCCCTCCTCGCCGCCTGCCATGGCGCAGCTGGCGCAGCTGGGGCGCACGCTGCTGGCGCCCTTTGCCAGCGTGGCCGGCTGGTACAACCGCACAGCCCAGCTGCACCCGCTGAGCACCGGCGTCGTCACCACCGGCCTGAAGACTAGCGCCGCCGACATCTTCGCCCAAAAGGTGCGGGCTGGATCGGCTTATGTTTTTTGTTTATGCCAGCTCGCTGGCGTGCATGAGCGGGCAGGGCTGGACGGGTCTGCCGCTGCAGCCTGGGCCAAGGGAAGCAGCCAGCAGCAGAGCAAGCGGTGCCGCAGCAGGGGCCACCTCCCCCACGCACACGCCGCCCGCTCTGCGCCCTCAGGTGGTGGAGGGGCGCGAGGACTTTGACTACACCCGCCACGCCGCCTTCTGCGCCTTTGGCTTCGCCTACCTGGGCGGCTTCCAGTACTGGCTGTACAACGTCAAGTTTGCGCAGTGGTGCGGCCCGCTGACGCGCGCCTTTGGCCACCGCGCCACCGCCCCCATCAAGACCTTCATCGACCAGGGCATCCACCACCCGCTCATTTACTTCCCTTCTTTCTTCACCATCAAGGCCGCCGTCAGCGGGCAGCCGCTGAGCTCCGCGGCCGACAAGTACC
>NW_005434856.1:0-2251 GCF_000147415.1 Chlorella variabilis | reverse complement strand
ATGGTGAGGCCTGCGGGGCGGGGCAGGGGAGGGGTGGTGGGTGAGGGGGCGAGAGGGGGCGCTGAGCCCGTCGCGGCGACGTCGCGCGCCGCTGGGAAGGGGGAGTTGGCGGCCGGCGCGGCGCCCGGCGGCCGGGATCACCTACTCCTAGCCTCACGCAGGCCTTCTCGGTGGGCTGCGGGCGGTGGCGGGGCGGGAGAGGGGTTGGGGAGAGGCACACCCACATGGTCATGTGGGAGGCACCAGATGAGAAGCTGGCCGCATGACTGCCCAGGCGGCGCTCTCACCATGGTGAAACACGCCTCCAGGTCGGCGAGCGTGATTGACGAGACCAGAACCCCTGCAGGCGGCCAGGAGGCGGAGCCCTTGGCACGCCGCGGCCACTTCCCCCCACGCCGATGCAACCCTCCAGCCGCCCCGCTGCGCTCACCAGCCTTGGTGCGCTTCTTTATGCGCCGGCTGTCTTGGCCTGGAAGGCTGCTGCTGAGCGGCAGCATGGCCGCCGGTCTAGTCATGTGGGTCTGGGCGTTTGGCGGTGCAGTGTGCGGTTCAGGAGAGTTCGGTGAGCGGGGCGGAGGGCGGTGGAAGTGGAACTGGGGCTGCAGGGGAGGGGCGTGACTCCTGATGGAGAGGGTCCTGTTGGCGCAGTACTTGTACCCACGTGGACTAGAAGTGTCTACTCTTTCACACAGTTCTCCTCCCCCGGTTTGACTCGGGAGTCCTCCCACAGGCCATTGGAGGCGGGCTGAGGGCGGCAGCGGATGGGCACATCTTCGACGCTGCGTGGTAGCCGGCCCTTTGGGTCCATTAAATTCACTGAATGGTCGCCTCCCCAGGAAGGCACGGCCAGAAGCTGGCCAGGTGGGCGACCGCTTGCGGTCTGGCCCGGCGCCAGCAGCCCCCTCCGCCGGCGCGGCGCCCGCCGGCGGCGGCCCTTGCACCCCCCCCGCCGCCCACTAGCGCAGTCTCCTGGCAGCCCCAGGGGCTGGCCCTAGCGCTCTGGGGGTCACTATACACCGTGGCCTGAGCCTGTGGGCTGCGCTGATGCATGCCGCCGCGCAAACAGGGGCACCGCCCCTTGCTTGCGCCTCTTCTGGCGAGCCCCCGCGGCCCGGCGGCGGCAGGGGGCTGCAAGCTCAGCGCTGATGGGCGCCGGCCCGCTTTGCCCTGCCTCCTCATATGGGCGCCTGCCAGGCGCTTGTTTCGTTGGCGCGGCAGCGGCGGCGCACGCGCCGGTTCAGAGCCCCGTCGCGAGCTCTGCCCCGGCCTGGGCGCTGCCGCCCCCGACTCGCTCCGCGCTTTACGGCCATGGCGGCGGCAGTGGTGGTCGCCAGTCCTGCACACAAGGAAAAGCCTGGTGGTGACGGCCCTCCCCGGCTCGGCCCCCCATCTCATGCAGCCTGCCACAATTGCAAGCGGCCGCAGGCATCACGGTGCAGTGCCAGCCACGAGCGCCTGCACGCGCCTGCCGCGGCCATGTTCTGTCTCTTGAATCACACCAATTGGGGCAGCCAGGCTCTTGGTTGATGGCGGTGTGCAGGAGGCGCCATGCAGCCTCCCACGGTTGCTGCCATCCATGCGATGCCGACTAGTGAGAACTCGCCGCCGGTCTGACAGGCCGACGGCACATGCAACATGCCAGGAGGCGGGTGCAGATGAAGGTGTGCCCAGACTTCCTTGGACCCTTACCATGCCAGTTGGATTGCAGAGCTCGGCAAGGGCATCCATGAAGGCGACCGGGCAAAGGGAATGCATTCGCCACTTGGCCGCCGGCGCCGCCAGCTGCCGCTGCCGCTGCAGACGGGGCGCTCTAGGCTACCCAGCCCTGGAGGGTCTGCGCTTGTTCCCGCCTTCCAACGTCCCATTCGCCCCCCCAACCCGACAGCGGGCCCTACTTTTCCCGATCGGGGTTGTGTCCTTCCGGTACGCTTGTTTAACGTGTGTCGCTGTGGGCACAGCTGCACATCAGCCAGGGGCGCCCGAACGCATGCAGATGAGACTGCCCTCCTCCCAGCCAATCATCGCATGATGCAGGGAGGGCTGGACTGCCCCCTAGCTTGCCGCTAGCGGCCCTCACTCGCTGACCTGGGGCTTTGGCGACGAGCCGGCAATCGCCACAGCAGCTGGCAGGTACGCTGGCCGGCGACAGGCGCCCCAGGAGGCCGCCCGGCAAGCCTGGAGTCGGGGCCATGCATGCCCCTGGCGCAGCCTTCCAAAGCGGCCGCCTCACTGAGGGCGGATGGTACCGAGC
>NW_005434857.1:34876-36461 GCF_000147415.1 Chlorella variabilis | reverse complement strand
CCACGGGCAAGGCAGCTGCAGGGAAGCAAAGGAGGAGAGGGAGAGATCAAGGAGGGGCACCAAGCCAGGATGTAGGCGTGGGTTGGGGCGGGGGCTTGCGTGTGGCGCGCCTGCAGCAACGCCACGTTGCTTAATAATAGGTGTTACAGTCACCCCGCTATGATAGGCCGCGTGAGCAGACCTTGGGCAGGGGGCACACGTGATCAAGGGGCATCAAGAGAGGGGGTGGACCATGGAGCACCCTCTCCATGGCTCCGACCACCCTCCCCCCAGCTGAGCGTCCCAGGGTCACCCCACCCTGGCCCCGCTCCCCGTCCTGCCGGACACGCAACCCCCACAACGTTGCTTGTTGCTTGTGTGGGCTTAAAGTCTGGTAAAGCAAGAACTAGCTTGCAACATAGACTCCCCGCCGAAACGGGACGGGAACCGGGCGAAAGCAGAGAAAGCAATAAAACAGGGGTGGAGCAAGGCGACATGCAACGCAAGCAGCTGACAGGGCACGCATCGAAACGTGTATGACTGGCAAAGTGGCATGGCGCATTGGGGAGAAACGCAACGGTACGGGAGCATGGGCTGGCCAAACGGCAGTGCGGAACGCTAGGTCACTGCTTGTGTGGGCTTACAGTCTGGTTTCAGCAAGAACAAGCTTGCAGCACAGACTTTGTTGTTCGAGCAAGGAGGGATGAAGCAGTAGAACAACAGGCAGGACAGGCCAACTGACAGGTCACCGAGCGTTTAGTGTGTGAGCGGGCAGGCAGTACTGCATGTCGTGGAGCAGGTGTGGTGCGGTAAGAGCAAAGGGGGTGGACATGAGAGTGGGGGTTCAGGGCGGGACTGCAGGCAGCGCAACGGTGGCGGTCAGCCAGCGCTGGTGACAGGCGGCAGCAAAGGCGGCGAGGCGGCAAGGTTTCTGGCGGAGGAAGCGGTGGGGAGGATGGGGCTCAGCAAACAGGTCAGGGAAGTTGAGGCGCAGCGGGGCGTAAAGGGGGCAGGTGAGCAGCATGTGGGGGGCATCTTCAATGCCGTCGTGGCAGTGGGGGCAGACTCGCTGCTCTCGGGGGCGCCGCGTCCAGCGGCCGGTCTCTTCCGCGCCCCAATGCGACCCGGTGCGCAGCTGCACATAGTGCTCCAGCCGGCTGGCGCCGCCCTTCGCCAGCGCCTCCTGGAGCTGCGCCAGCTGGCGGCGCTGCGCAGCTTCCCCCAGCTCGCCGAGGTCAACAGGTGCTGGCTGCTGCAGGTCCAGCTGCATGCCGACCGCTGCGAGACCGGCCGCCAGCTGGGCAGCCCAGGACTGCTGTGCCAGGGGGTGGGCGCCATCTGCGAGCTGCACGCTGGACAACAGCGCTTGCTGCAACAGGCTGCCGGGACGCTCCTCCAGCGTCTTGTTCCAGAGTTTGGCTGCCCGCCGCAGCCAGCGCTGCCACAGCGGGCGCTCGCCAGTCTCCGCAAGGAGGGCCGCATTGGGGGTGCTATGCCGGACCCCCAGCAGGTGGCGTAGGTAGCTGAGTTGCAGCTTCTCGGCCGCGCTGCCGGCACTGCCACGATGGCAGCACGCCGCTTTGGCCGCCAGCTGCACGCCCCACAC
>NW_005434858.1:0-2274 GCF_000147415.1 Chlorella variabilis | reverse complement strand
TCCTAAACGCTCTTAGCAGCATGAAACGAATAAAGCCAGACGAGAGTCCGCGCCGTTACCTGACCGGCTGGCCGCTTAGGCCGTGGTAGTATACGGTATTGTGCGCCTCGAGTCGTGCTCAAATGTTTGACCGGCCGTACGCGTCAGACATCGGTGACGGGCTTCGACCTATCGGGTCAATCGCGGATTTCATTGAGGGCTTACGAGGGATCAATGCCGAAGAGTGAGATTAATTATTTGAAGATGGCTTATCAGAGTCTGCCAAATCTCTTCTTCATCGGATTGATGACGTTTTTTTCGCTTGCAATAAGTCCTGCTTTTCTTTTCCTCCTCGCAGCCGGCGAGTTCAGCATACTGCTGCTGGCGCAGAATCCCCGCTTGCGCAGACTGCTTAGATCCCGTGCAGAGCGCGAGTGGACGCGGGACCAGGAAAAGTTAGAGAACCAGGTATTCGCCGGTCTGCCTGATAACTACAAAAAGGATTTCAATCCCATAAAGCAGCTCTGTCTGGAAATTGAGCGCCGTGCCGCTGAGATAGAGGACGACAAGGCAGCCGGTCCGCTTGTTGGAGAGATTGTGGAAAAGCTGGTCGCCTTTCGGTTCGAATACATCCGCATGCTGCGAGCACATTCTCTCCTTGCGAATCGAGATTATGGTGATATGCGGCGGCGCCTGGAGGACGAATGCAAGAAGGTGCAGGATTCAGCCGATCGTGAACACTCGGGACAGGTTCGGACGACAATCGACCAGAATGTGAAAATATTGCGGCAACGCGTGACAAAAGTTCAGCAGCTCTCGGAGATAGTTCGCTTGATAGAAGCGCGCCTGCAGCTCGTGGCCAACTCTCTGCAGCTCATTCAAGATGAAGTGTTCAGCATGACCGATGTCCGTGGTATTTCCGGCGTTGTTGACGAATTGCTCGTCAACCTGGAACTTAATGACGAGATGCGCGGCGTCTATGGGGATGTCCTGAGCGAGAAGGAATCTACATTGAGCGCGCTCGCTTCGCTTGATGAGATGCAAAGCCAATCCAGAGCATCGTCGAGGCCTCGACAAACGACTTGAGAAGCCTGCGATCAGTTTACTTTCGCCCTGCCTCACCGGCGTAAAGGTCATACATTTCTCTCAACGCGTCGCGCAGGTTGCCGTTGTGTCTTCTGTGAAGCTCTACACTCGCGTTGCGAAATGCCGCGGACTCAACTTCGAGTAGCTCCGCGATGATGCCGTCTAGTAGCTCCGGGCTTGTGGTGCATTCCTTTAAAGTCGGAAGCATTCCTCGTTTGTGAGATGTGACTATCAGACCGCCCGCTTTTTTTGACCTCAGCTTGAAGCGATGCCATTCGAGCCGGCTCATCCGTTCGGCGCCATCAAAGAGGATCATATCGCGCTCGCTCAACTCGGCGAAGAATTGCTCCAGGAACCCGCGAGGGAAACTTCTCATCGTATCGTCCAGCCGCAGGTGCTTGATCTCGAATCCAAGCGCGGAGAGCGCTACTCCGAGGTCTTCGAGCAACGTCGTCTTGCCCGTTCCCTTTGGACCGACGATCGCCGCGCGATAGTTGAGAGATCTTAGACGCTCGAGCAGATCATCTAGAGTTTCATCGATCAAACGATAACGCACGCGAAGGACTCGCTCGGTTCTAAACGGGTTGTCTCGCGCTTTCATCATCTTCTACGATGCGTGCTGGAGCGAGATCTCGGAGCGCGTAGGTGAGATCACAATTTCAAGCCGCTCAGTCTCACCTGTCGATCCCACTACAAGCTCTAGCGCCCACACAACCGAGATCAATTTGCCTGAAAAACTGTAAGGCGAAACGGGCAGCTGAAATCGGAAAGAGCGCCGATCCTGAGGCCCGGTATTATCGAAGATTACAGTCTCGACCACCTCGACATCTCTCGTGCCTTTCCCCTCGGTATGCCAGAACAATCGCAGCTCAACCCTGCCCGGTGCAGGGCCCGTCTGCCACGAGACCTCTCCGGCAATTTCTTCGCCCGGCAGAAAGTTCGTCCTGTCGAGATGTGTTTTGATTTCGAGTTCAGTCATGTTCGCCGGTCCTCATCGGATTCCTGGGCAGCACCTCGATCTCAAATACTTCATCGACATCACTCCAGTATCTTATGTCGCCGTTGACGTGAATCTCCCAGACGATCTTGTTGTTACTGCTCTTGAATGAGTGCATCGTGTCGCCGGGAATTTCGATCCGGGCGCGGCCGGGATCGGCATTGGGGCTGGTGGCAATTTCNATCGTCGCGAACACGTTTTTGTCCGTCGTA
>NW_005434859.1:0-1211 GCF_000147415.1 Chlorella variabilis | reverse complement strand
TGGCCCAATCATCGCCATTCCCGGGCTGGCGGTCAGAGGTGCTCCCGAAACACGTGAGCCGCAGCCGGTGGCCAAGCGGGTCCCAAAGTACGCCTTCAGCTCCCCGAGCCGGAACACAGACATCCTCACTTGGCGGGAATCGAACCGGCGACCTCCGGTTATTAGCGTGAGTGTATAACTGCGTAATGGCAACCAAGCGCTTGGTTGCCATTACGCATTATTCCCTCACTTAACAAAATGTGAATCCGGGGTTGATGGCCCGATCATCGCCATTCCCGGGCTGGCGGTCAGAGGTGCTCCCGAAACACGTGAGCCGCAGCCGGTGGCCAAGCGGGTCCCAAAGTACGCCTTCAGCTCCCCGAGCCGGAACACAAACATCCTCACTTGGCGGGAATCGAACCGGCGACCTCCGGTTATTAGCGTGAGTGTATAACTGCGTAATGGCAACCAAAGCGGCTGGTTGCCATTACGCATTATTCCCTCACTTAACAAAATGTGAATCCGGGGTTGATGGCCCGATCATCACCATTCCCGGGCTGGCGGTCAGAGGTGCTCCCGAAACACGTGAGCCGCAGCCGGTGGCCAAGCGGGTCCCAAAGTACGCCTTCAGCTCCCCGAGCCGGAACACAAACATCCTCACTTGGCGGGAATCGAACCGGCGACCTCCGGTTATTAGCGTGAGTGTATAACTGCGTAATGGCAACCAAGCGCTTGGTTGCCATTACGCATTATTCCCTCACTTAACAAAATGTGAATCCGGGGTTGATGGCCCGATCATCGCCATTCCCGGGCTGGCGGTCAGAGGTGCTCCCGAAACACGTGAGCCGCAGCCGGTGGCCAAGCGGGTCCCAAAGTACGCCTTCAGCTCCCCGAGCCGGAACACAAACATCCTCACTTGGCGGGAATCGAACCGGCGACCTCCGGTTATTAGCGTGAGTGTATAACTGCGTAATGGCAACCAAAGCGCTTGGTTGCCATTACGCATTATTCCCTCACTTAACAAAATGTGAATCCGGGGTTGATGGCCCGATCATCGCCATTCCCGGGCTGGCGGTCAGAGGTGCTCCCGAAACACGTGAGCCGCAGCCGGTGGCCAAGCGGGTCCCAAAGTACGCCTTCAGCTCCCCGAGCCGGAACACAAACATCCTCACTTGGCGGGAATCGAACCGGCGACCTCCGGTTATTAGCGTGAGTGTATAACTGCGTAATGG
>NW_005434860.1:0-2324 GCF_000147415.1 Chlorella variabilis | reverse complement strand
GTCAGGTGCACGAAAGGGAGTGGCACAAGTGTCGATCAACTGGGAATGGGGTGGGGAAACACAATTGTGCGGTGTCTGGGGCGGGAAAGGCGGGAATGAGGGTATCAATGCAGCGGATGTGTAGACTGGACACGTGGCATTGTCACAGCTCAACACACTCACCTCTCCAGGGTGGCTGATGAGGCTGCAAACCGCAAGTTGTGGCTGCTGCGGGAGGGCGGCGCGGAGGGGCGGGGCCCAGGCGCGGGGGAGAGCCACCCCACGACCCAGCCGCCTGCCGCCCTCCTCCGTGCTCCTGGTGATGTTCAGGCACCGGGGAGCTGCCAGTCGGGGAAGCCGCACAGCCCATACACTGCCCTGCCGCAGTTGCAGCATGGCGGTGCTGCCCTGTGTGGCAAAGCACTGCATTGTGTGGACTGGAGGAGACCAAGATGTGCCACTGAGTGCCGCCGTGCAGGGCTCTCGAGCTCTGCAGAGACCGATCGCGAGGCCCTACCACCTCGGCAAACCAAGGCGTGGTAAATGCCAGCGGGGCTGCGTTGCAGCGATCTCCCCCAGCTGGAGTTCGTCTGGGAAGCCTCGAAGGCCATGGCCAGATTGAGTGTAGCCGGCTCAACCGCTAGGACTGCGACCTGAGATGAAAGGATCACCGAGAACCGGGTCAACTGCAATGGTGTAGTGGTGGCACAGCATCATGCCCAACTGTCCCGCCCGAAGGCACAGCATGCAAAGCAGAGCATGTGTTGCAACACATGCACTCTGAGACTTGCTTGCTTGTGTGGGCTTACAGTCTGGTTTCAGCAAGAACAAGCTTGCAGTACAGACTTTTATTGAGCCAGCTTCATGACCACCAAACTGAACGTAGAGACCGCCACACCAAACCATTGTGATCCAGAGGGCTTGGAGAAGGTCAGATGATCGGGATCGCATACGCATCGCTGGGGGCTCTGCAGCCCTTCCCCAGCACTGGGGAGCCACTTGGCTTTGCAACAGCGCTTGTGAGCGGTGGCCAAATGCTACGAGTTACATGTCAGGCGGTGTGCCACCCACCAAACGCATCGAGAATGTGCCGCGATAGGGCGCATAATGTTTGTTGCATGCTGGGGGGAACATGCTTTGTAAACAGGGAGTGGAGGAGTCTACAAGAACAAGAGCAAGGATGCAAAAGGGAAATCAGGGAAACAGGCAGAAACAAACTGCCGGCAAACTGCCACCTGCAAGAGCAGGTGGCTGCAATCACGCATGCCAACCAGCAGCTCGAGCCGCAACGCACGCCGCCGGCATGCGAAAAGGCGACCGACTCTTGACAACAGAGCAGCATCCAGGAGCTGCTGGCAGCCCGGGCAAAGCAGGCCGAGACCCAGACAGCAGCAGGCTCCACAGCCGGCATTTGCAGGCCCAGACCTTGGAGCGACAGAAGCTGGACGAGTGCCTGCACAGCGTCACCGCGGTGTTCAAGACCGCCATGCCGCTGCCCACACAGGGCACCGCCAACCACCTGCAGCAGCTGCCGAGCCAGCAGTTCCCCCCCCCCCAACCTCACAGTGCAGCATGTGCAGCCACTGGGCAGGAAACAGCAGCATGGCAGCAACAGGCAACCAGCGCCGCAGTGTTGAGCTGTGACAATGCCACGTGTCCAGTCTACACATCCGCTGCACTGATACCCTCATTCCCGCCTTTCCCGCCCCAGACACCGCACAATTGTGTTTCCCCACCCCATTCCCAGTTGATCGACACTTGTGCCACTCCCTTTCGTGCACCTGACCCAGCCATTATGCTCACCGATACCATGATGCCTTTGTGCCGCATCGTACCCGCATCGTATCAGGAATATCCCAAGTATATGCCGGGAATATGCTCCTCCACCCCAGATCTATTTAACGCCGCCTCTAGTGCGAATTTACTACTCTTGCTGCCTTTGTAAATACCTCCCGTCAACAGGTTATGGGCCCCAGTCCCCTCCGCTGCCCTTGAGTCCGGCACCCGCTCTTGCCGTCACCCCAGACGCCCTTCCCGCGCACCGGCACCTTGCGCCCCACGCCACGGCCCTTGCGCCCCGCCCCAAAGACCAAAGACCAACCCTAAGCGCCGCCTGCGCCTGGCTTTGCTTGCACAACAGCCTTTGCTTGCACAACAGCCTTTGCTGGCACATCAGCAGCCAGCCGCCAACTGTCAGCCGTTCAGAGAGCCTTGTTGAGCCAGCCCCAACCTGCTTGAGCCAGCCCGCACTTGCATACATCAGCGCTTGTGCAGCAGAGACAGCATCTGCCTGTCCCCGGGCTGTATACCAGACCCGTTACCCCACTCCCAACCCTCTCGCTGAC
>NW_005434861.1:1095-2338 GCF_000147415.1 Chlorella variabilis | reverse complement strand
TGACGGGCTGGCGGCGGCGGCCGAGACAGCGGGCGCAGGGGGCATGCCCAGGTGGCCGCTGCCAAAGGCATCCATGCGGCCCAGCGCCTCCTGCTGCTGCTGCTGCTGCTGCTGCTGGAGCAGGAGCTGGTGAAGGTACTCCTGCTGCTGCTGCTGGCTGGACATGCCCGGCAGCTGGGGCGGCAGGCTGTGGCTGGAGGCCAGCGGCGGCGCCTGCTGCTGCTGCTGCAGGGACAGCAGGCCGCCGGAGCCGGAGCCTGGCAGGGAGCCGGTGCGGCGCATGGCGGTGAGGTTGTTCAGGACGGCGGTCAGCTGTGAGGCAGAAGCGCCGCTGGACAGCTGGCTCTGCTGCGCCGGCGGCGCGGGCTGGCCGGGCGACAGCTGGTGCAGGGCCAGCAGCTGGCTGGTCAGCATGCTGCCGCCGGCGCCGCCGCCCTGCTGCTGCTGGTGCTGCAGCAGCACGGCCATGGCGGCGTGCGCCTGCGCGGTGGCGGCTGCGGCCACGGCGGCGGCGTTTGGAGCGGGTGAGGACGGGGCGCCGGCGGCGCTCAGGTAGCCCGAGCTGGCTGAGCGCAGCATGCCCTGCACCGCGGCAAGGCGGCAAGGCACAGCAGCAGGTGAGGGGCGCTGCGAGGGCATCGGCGGCGGAGCGGGCGCAGCACACGACAGAAGCCCCGTCTGGCGCAAAGCGCGCAGCCAGGCGGCAGCAACGGGAGCACACCAGGCGTGCGCCCATGAGCAGTGGAGTTGAGCCCAAGCCGAGCACACACAGACACGCAAGCCAAGAGCCACACACACACACGCAGCTAAAGGCAAGCACGCCACACGCACACACACCTTGGCGGGGTCTGCCGGGTGCAGCAGCGAGTCTGCCGCCCACATGAGGTCCTTCTCCCGCCGGTTCATGTGCTTGTACCGCTCAGCCAGCTCAGCATCGTAGTGCAGGTTGTTGGGGTTGAGCCTGCGGGGCGGGCGGGCGGAGTTTGGCGGGAGGCATACCAGGTCAGTACATGCCAGTACACATGGCAGTACGCGTGCGCGGCCGGCAGGTGCGAGGATGCACCAGCTGCCCAGGCCCTTGCGCCCGGTGGGATACATGGGGGAGGGCCAGCCAACGGGCTGAGCGGGAACGTCTTGTGCCCAAACACTTTTAGCTTATAGCCGACCAGGGCAGCAGCGCTGCCAGCCTCACTTGTTGCTGAGGTTGGGCACCGGCATGAGGCCGTCGTCGCTGCCGCTGCCG
>NW_005434861.1:0-835 GCF_000147415.1 Chlorella variabilis | reverse complement strand
TGGTGGCGGTGACGGACGGTACCGCGGTGCCCGTGGCGCCGGTACCCGTCAGGAAGCTGGCCAGGCTGGCGCCCGGGACCAGCTGGTTGAGGCCCAGCGCCGCAGACAGGGCGGCCTCGCTGGCGACGTGCGGCAGCAGGCCGACGGCGGAGCCGGCGACAGAGGAGGGGGGCTTGGGGGTGGAGGCCGAGGAGCCGCCGCTTTCTTGCTGGTACCGCATAACCAGCGGCTTGACGCCTGCGGGGGAGCAGCGGCAAGGGGTGGTTGGTTGGGGGGCAGGGAGAGGCCGGGTGAGGAGGACGGGAGATGGGGCCGGGCCGGGCCGGGCCGGAGCAGCAGCCCGCCGCCACACACACCGCTGCGCGCACAAACGCACACGTACAACAGCTGCACACAGCGCCGCCGGCGCACAATGCAAACACGCGCAGGTGCCGGCAGGCACGCCAGCACAGAGGTACACAGGCATGGGAGCCTGCGCCGCGCCGCGCCGCGCCGCGCCGCCCGGCCAGCCCACCTGTGAGCTGCGGGATGGCCAGGCCCTCCACCGCCTGCATGGCCTTGATGGCGGAGCCGATGTCTGCGTAGTTGACAAAGGCGTAGGCCTTGACCGGGAACACGCGGACTGCAGGAGGAGGGGTTTCAGGGCGGAGGCAACACAAGGCGGGTGAGGGCAAGGCGGGGCAGGTGGTGGTGGTGGGGCTGCTGGGGGAGGAATGTGTGGCGGGGGTGGAGCCCGAGCTGGTTGGAGAGGGGGCAGCAGGACTGGCGAGGGACTTGCAAGAGAAAGGGATCGTGGGCTTCCGAGGGGACGGGAGTGGGGTAGGGCAGGCAAGGT
>NW_005434862.1:1476-2349 GCF_000147415.1 Chlorella variabilis | reverse complement strand
GGGCGACAGGGCAGAGGGGATGTTGAGCTTGTGCGGGCGGGGCAAGCGCGGTGGTTGGAGGGGCGAGGATGGCAGGGCAAGGGGAGGCGCGGGGCGGCGCCACGCGGGGCAGGGGCTGGGCCGCGGCGGCCTGGCTAGCTGCGGGCGCGGTACTGCCCTGCCGGTGGCGGCCGCCGCGGGCTCACGTGCCAGCCCAGGCACCTGGCAGCCACCACCCCGCCCCCTCGCCCCTCACACACCTATGTCCCTCTCTGGGTCGTCTGGGTCGTTGATGTTGCCTTGCAGGAAGGCGCTGCAGCGGGCGCCGCAGGGAGTGTGGGTGTGCGCAGGCGGGTGCTCGCCAAGCGGGGATGTCATCCGGCAGCGCAGGGGACCCTCCGGCCAGCCAACCGATTTTAGGGTTGTCCCTAAAAACCAGCCGTTGTGGCAGCCACAGCGCCAGCAGCAGGCGCTGCAGCAGGCGCCGCCTGCCCCGCTGCCCCCCACCTGTGCGCGATGAAGTCTGCGGTCATGATGAGCGAGATGGCGCCCCGCAGGCCCGCCCAGCCCGTGAACACAACCTCTGCCCAGCCCAGGCCTGCGGGGGCAGAGGTGGCGGTGGCAGGGAGCAGGAAGCTATGTGTGTGTGCACGTGCAGCGAGAGGGGTGGCGGGTGGCGGGCGCACGCCCAGGAGGGATCAGGGCAAGGTGGCGGCGTGGCGGCGGGACCGGGGCGACTGCCTGCCAGCTGCCTGCTGCCTGCTGCCTGCCAGCTGGCAGGCTCTTCCCCTATCCCCGCGTGCCGCTCACCACCTCGCCCTCCCTGCACCTCCCCCCCTTCCCCATCCCACTCACGCTCGCGGACCCATGCAAAGATGGAGACGTTGAACAGCG
>NW_005434862.1:0-954 GCF_000147415.1 Chlorella variabilis | reverse complement strand
GGCTCCCGCGGCCGCGCCGCCGCCGTGGCGCACCCGCGGCAAGAATGCGCGAGGTAGGCCGGCGGGCTCGGCGCCAGCCGGCGGGCCCGGCGCGGGCCGCGCACGAGCGGGCGCCCAGCCGGCGGCAGCGGGGGGCGGGGGGCGCAGGCGCAGGCGCCCTCCCCGCGCTGCTCACATGCGTCGAAGGACCCGCTCTCCTCTGTAGATGCCAGCATGCCCCACTTGGATGTGTAGTTGCCCCACAGGCCGTACACCACCACAGATATCACGCCGGAGCCCTGCGGTGGGGTTGAGGGAGGGAGGGAGAGGCGGCAGCGCCGTCAGTGCCCAGGCTGCAGCAGGCCTGTGTTAGCCGCACTTGGCAGCAGCGCAGCCGCAGCCGGCAGCCACCACCACACGCCGAGCCCCTGCGCCCACCACACACGCTGCCAGGCACTGCCACCGATAGCACGCCGCCACGCAGCACCAGCCCGATGCCGCCGCGCGTCGCGCCCGCCCCACCTGCGCGGGGCTCTGCCCCACATAGAACGACAGGTAGGCGACTGCCAGGATGATCGTGATCTCCACCGCCGGCTTGGCGCCCCGCCAGCGCAGCCACCTTGCGGGAGGCAGGGGGCGCAGCGTCGCGCGCGTGTGTGTGTTGTGGGTGGGTGGGGTGAACAATGTGCGTGGGGCATGGCGCGCCCAGCACCCGCCGGTGATGGGGCTGCCTTCGCTCCTGCGGTTGCTGGGCGTCCGGCCCACAGGCATGCAGCGGGCGGCAGGGCTCGCGCATGGCGGCCTGGCAGGCAGCCCTGGCAGGCGACCCTGCACTGGCGCCCCCCCTACCTGAGCAGGTAGCCCGTGGCCACGCTCATGCCCCACCCCACGGCGGCGCCGATGGATGCCAACCTGCGCGTGTGTGCGTGGGAGAGAGGCTCGTGTATGTGTGTGGGGAGCGGCCTCGGCGGCAGG
>NW_005434863.1:0-2378 GCF_000147415.1 Chlorella variabilis | reverse complement strand
GACAGCAAGCAGGAGCTCATCATCAGAGTGCAATCAATGAAGAAGGTGGGGAACGGTGGGCTGTGGGCCCAAGTTGGGTTGTTTTGCAGGCGTGGCATGTGGGGTGATGTGCAGGCTCATGCGGGCGGCATGTGTCAGCGGGGCAGGCACACAGCTGGCCTGCAAGGATCCTTCTGCTGCCTGCCCTTCTTTGCCGATCAGGGCGCACATTGCCGGCCCCGACGCCTCGCATGCTCCAGCCAGCTCATGTGGCCGGCACGGCTTGGCCCCACGTGTGTTTCACGGGCCTGCTGCTCTGCCTGCACGCCGCCTGCCCCGCCTTCTCCCTGGCGCTGCAGGACCTAGCGGACTGGCGCAGCCGCATGAACCAGCAGGTGGAGAGCTACCGTGCAGAGCTGAGCGGGCTGCAGACCAGCTTGAGCGCCGAGATGAGCAGGCTGCGGGGCGAGCTGGCAGACATGAAGGCTCGCATCAGGCAGCAGATGGACAGCAACACGGCAGTGCTCGGAGACCTGCGACAGCAAGGCGCCGGGGACGCGGCCACCGAGGCGGCGCTATCTGCGGGCGGTTCGACGGAGCCAGCGGCGCCGGCACGCGCGAAAGCGTGATGTGGACCAACGGCCGGCCGCAGGCTGCCTGCCTGGCTGACGGCATTGCCCGGCACATTGAACTCTATCTAGCCTGTCTTGTCCTGCTCCTAGCTCGCTTTGCTTTGCTCACGACTGTGCCGCTGCACTTGTTAGGCTGTTGCCTTGGAGACATCTGAGCCGTTCTGCTCTCTCGTTGCGCCACGTCATCACCCCCCGATCCGCTGTAAATCGGCGTCCCGCAGCGAGTCCGCCACATTTTCCGCACTTCGGGGCCATTCCGGCCAGAACGACGTGAGACGTTGCCGAAAGGTGCTTGCCCTTTGCACCGTATCTCGAGGTTCGAGAACCCCATCCGCCAGACTGGCGACCTCAAGATTTACGCTGCCCAGCGCGCCTGGCTTCACTGCGTACCGTTTCTCACTACGCAGGTAGGCAAGAGAACCAGAACTCGCTTGGCAGGGTGTTTGGGTTGCTGCTGGGAGCCCGCCAGGCAGTGTGCCGCGCACGGCGCACTTGTGATGCACGTGGCGAGTGAACTAATGACACAGCTTTGTGATCGGGGCCGTGCTCAGGGCCGCTTGACTGGGCATGCGGCACCATCATGCCGCATGGCTTCTCGAACCGGCGGCACCCGGTGTGCCAAACAGTGACGCTGCGCCGACAATTCTGCGGTTACTGACCTTGCACATATGCGCATACGCACGCGCGCTCCGCTTTACCCCATGTGTGCAGGACTCTGCTGCCGTCGCCTGCCGCGCGTCCGCGCAGCTGCCACCCACCCTGCAAAGGTGCGAGCTCGAGGTTCGAGAACCCCATCCGCCAGACTGGCGACCTCAAGATTTACGCTGCCCAGCGCGCCTGGCTTCACTGCGTACCGTTTCTCACTACGCAGGTAGGCAAGAGAACCAGAACTCGCTTGGCAGGGTGTTTGGGTTGCTGCTGGGAGCCCGCCAGGCAGTGTGCCGCGCACGGCGCACTTGTGATGCACGTGGCGAGTGAACTAATGACACAGCTTTGTGATCGGGGCCGTGCTCAGGGCCGCTTGACTGGGCATGCGGCACCATCATGCCGCATGGCTTCTCGAACCGGCGGCACCCGGTGTGCCAAACAGTGACGCTGCGCCGACAATTCTGCGGTTACTGACCTTGCACATATGCGCATACGCACGCGCGCTCCGCTTTACCCCATGTGTGCAGGACTCTGCTGCCGTCGCCTGCCGCGCGTCCGCGCAGCTGCCACCCACCCTGCAAAGGTGCGAGCTCGAGGTTCGAGAACCCCATCCGCCAGACTGGCGACCTCAAGATTTACGCTGCCCAGCGCGCCTGGCTTCACTGCGTACCGTTTCTCACTACGCAGGTAGGCAAGAGAACCAGAACTCGCTTGGCAGGGTGTTTGGGTTGCTGCTGGGAGCCCGCCAGGCAGTGTGCCGCGCACGGCGCACTTGTGATGCACGTGGCGAGTGAACTAATGACACAGCTTTGTGATCGGGGCCGTGCTCAGGGCCGCTTGACTGGGCATGCGGCACCATCATGCCGCATGGCTTCTCGAACCGGCGGCACCCGGTGTGCCAAACAGTGACGCTGCGCCGACAATTCTGCGGTTACTGACCTTGCACATATGCGCATACGCACGCGCGCTCCGCTTTACCCCATGTGTGCAGGACTCTGCTGCCGTCGCCTGCCGCGCGTCCGCGCAGCTGCCACCCACCCTGCAAAGGTGCGAGCTCGAGGTTCGAGAACCCCATCCGCCAGACTGGCGACCTCAAGATTTACGCTGCCCAGCGCGCCT
>NW_005434864.1:2030-2395 GCF_000147415.1 Chlorella variabilis | reverse complement strand
TGAAGTCGTCTGAGAAGATGAACCAGCCGCGCCACACGCGCAGCAGCTTGAGCACGTGGCGGCGCAGCAGCTCCTGCGCCATGCGCCCCTCGGCGCCGCGGTACGCCTCCTGCAGGCTCTCAAACACGTCGGGCAGCGACTCCTCCAGCCGGCTGCAGGGGGGCAAGGGCGGGGCGGGGAAGACCGCAGGGGTGGCATGTGTGTGAGAGTGTGTGTGCGTGTGCCTCTCTCTCTCTCAAGAGGGGGCGTCAGGGGCGGGGAGGCGCACGCTTGGGAAGCGGCAGGTGCGAGCAGCGGCAGGCGGGGGAGGCGCAGGGCCCGCGTGCCGCCGTGCATCCCTGCCGATTCCAAAGCGTGCGCCTCCA
>NW_005434864.1:0-707 GCF_000147415.1 Chlorella variabilis | reverse complement strand
TCTTCATACCCACTGCCACTCTCCCCCTATGCATATCACATCACATTACATCGCATCACATTGCACCAGCCCAGCCCAGCCCAGCCCCCACCCAGCCACCCGCCCACCCACCCACCATGAATGATAAGAAGCCGTTGTTGCGCCCGCGCCGCCGCTGCTCCTCGTCGCGCGGCCACATGACCTTGACGCTGCCCAGCGGGCCAAAGCGACCAAACTCACGCATCAGCACCTGCGGCGGGACGAGGAGGGGCAGGCGGGCGGGCAGGTAAGGTGGGGGAGGGGAGCGGAGCAGGGCAGGCACGGCAGCGCAGCCAAGGAAGGCGGGGGGCGTGGCAGCCGGCGGGGATGCCGGCGCACACCCTGCGCTGGGCTGTCGCCCGCGCCGCCTGCCCGCGCCACAGCAGGGCGCACGGCCCCCCACCGGCAGCGCTGCGTGCCTGCTCGTCGCAGTCTGGCGCCAGGTTGCCGATGAAGAGGTTGGTGGTGAAGGGGTCGCCACTGTCAAAGGAACCGGCGGGACCATTGTCCTCCCTGGGTGGCGGCAGCCCCGCCTCCTTGCGCGCCTCCCTCTCCTCCTGCTCCCGCTTCAGGTTGGCCAGCAGGGCGTCGATGGCGCGCGGCTTGCCCTTGGTGCTGCTGCCGGGCAGGTGGAACACAGGCTCCTCCTCCTTGACGCCGCCACCGCCGCCGCCCGCCTCGCCCGCCTC
>NW_005434865.1:1565-2399 GCF_000147415.1 Chlorella variabilis | reverse complement strand
CAGGGCCTCGGCAATCGCAGGGACGGAGCGCAGTCATGGGCCGATGTGCTTGAACTCCCAGTAGCGCTTGCCACACGGCCTCGCCATGCACCGGAAATCGACCGTGGCTATCGAGGCGTTGATGTCACTGTCGGCTGGTGCGGAGCCGTCTGTGTAGCGGGCCTTCACGGCGGTCAGCACATCTTCCTGCGGGACAGCGGGGGCCAGCCGGGGTGGGGGGGTGGACGGCACGTACAGGCGCGGGCGCCGCTGATCCCCGCCCGGCCCGTACAGAGACGACCTGCTGACACTCCCCCACCACCAATTGTCACCTTCTTTGCCTCCAATGCGGCCGGCCGGACGTCAACAACCTCTGCCATGTCGCCCTTTATCCCTGCAGGCCGGGGAAGGCCGGCGAGCGTCGCTTCCACGACACGGCAGCGGCGGCGGCGGCACCGGCGCGCGGTAGCCGGGGCCGGGCGGCGCTTTCGCGTCCGCACGCACCGCCGCTTGTGTGGGCTTAAAGTCTGGTAAAGCAAGAACTAGCTTGCAACATAGACTCCCCGCCGAAACGGGACGGGAACCGGGCGAAAGCAGAGAAAGCAATAAAACAGGGGTGGAGCAAGGCGACATGCAACGCAAGCAGCTGACAGGGCACGCATCGAAACGTGTGTATGACTGGCAAAGTGGCATGGCGCATTGGGGAGAAACGCAACGGTACGGGAGCATGGGCTGGCCAAACGGCAGTGCGGAACGCTAGGTCACTAGAAAAGCAGGGAAAGGCGCACTATGTATGCAATGAGGGCAGCCCCGGCTCGGGGCCGTTGAGAAAGCAGTGGGCGGGAGGGGGGAGGC
>NW_005434865.1:0-1263 GCF_000147415.1 Chlorella variabilis | reverse complement strand
TTGAGCAGTGTGCGATGAGCAATGAGCAATGAGCAGTGAGCAGCCCCTCCCTAAACAAAGTGAAGCGCAGGACGGGGTCCGGTGGATGGGAGGCAAGGAAACGCGGGGGGTTGCCACGTGCGCTACCGCCGCCGCCGCAGGCAGCACCCCTGCGGCGGCGGCAGCGGCAGCAAGCCGTGGACCCAAACGCCGTGCCGCCGCCGCCGCAGGCAGCACCCCTGCGACGGCGGCGGCAGCAAGCCGTGGACCGAAACGCCGTGCCGCCGAGTCCCGTGGCTGTGGCCGTGGGCTTCTGGCAGGAAACTACGGCCGCAACTCGGCAGCACGGGGGCGTCGCAGCGTGCCCCCGCCGCCGCCGCGCTGCCCCCCGGGCACGGCGGCGGCGGCAGCAAGCTTGGGCCCAAACGCCGTGCCGCCGAGTCCCGTGGCTGCGACCGTAGACCGTGGGCCGGAAACTGCGGCCGCAGCTCGGCGGCACGTGGTTCTGGTCAAATCGCCAAGCGTGCAGCAGCGCCGAACCACGCTTCCCGGCCTCGGCGCATGCCTTCAGGGGCCCCCTATCGCTGGGCACACCCCTCCAACACCGAACATGCGCCCGGGGGGGAGGGCGGCCCGGGCTGCCCAGGCCAAAGTGGGCCGCCCTCGAGCAAGAGGCGGCCGGTCTGTGTGCTGAATGAATGAATGGATGCGTACTACCGCCTGGAAGTGGGACCGGACCCGCCACGAGTCACGGCCCAGGCGAGGAACGAGGTCGAGCGTCTCACCCGCCGGCCGCGTGCGTATGTCTGCGCCCGCGTTCGAGACTCGCGCCAGGCCCACCGCCTCGAATCCAGCGATGAGAGCCGTCAGGGGCGATGCTGGCACGAGGTACCCATTCCCATGCCAGGTGTACCTGTGCCCGGCCATCGGCCCTCGCGCTCCTCTCCCACCCCATCCGGGCGGTAACGGAGGACACCACGAGCCGCGCACGGCTCCCAACGCGGGCGCCGAGGCGGCCGCCGCCGCGTCGCCGCTGCCGTCCGACTGCTGCGACTGCGAGGCTGTACAAGCGGCGCAGCCTGCAAGAGCGCGCAGCCGGGCGCGCCCGGCCGCGATGGGTAGTACACGGGCGCCCACCCCATCAGCTCCTCCCTGGAAATGTCCCCGTCGGGGCACTCGCGCACCAGGTCGCGATGCTGGCGCCAGTGGTGCGCACCACAGCGCTTCATTCATTCATTCATTCAGCACACAGCCCGGCCGCCTCTTGCTCGAGGGCGGCCCACT
>NW_005434866.1:1600-2405 GCF_000147415.1 Chlorella variabilis | reverse complement strand
TGCTGCTCATCCCCGTGCTGTGGCATCACCGCGTCAATCCCTTCTCAATCACTGCGACGTGAGGCTGATAGACGGGAATTCGGCAGCACCAGCTGCATCAACAGCCATGCACGCTGCCCCCCGGCTGTCGCCATCTGCCGCCACCTGCCAACCCGGCCTGCAGGTTCCCATTGCTCCTCCTCCGCGGACTGTTTGGCTTCAGCAGCCTTTCGCTCTGGTACCTAAGTCTAGCCCTTCTGCCGCTGTCGGACGCTAATGCACTGAGCTTTGTGTCCCCTGTGCTGGTGGCTGTCCTCGCGCCGCTCGTGCTGGGCGAGCCCACGCCCCGAGGTATGGGTTAAGGCCTTCTCGCTGTTTGGTCAGCAGGGTGCTGACTCTACACACCTCACTGCGGCACTTCCCCTCTCCCCGGCCTGCAGCCGTCTACGTGTCGCTGCCGCTGTGCCTGGCAGGCATGCTGCTGGTGGCGCAGCCCTCGTGGCTCTTTGGCAGCATGGCTGGGCCGACCAGCACCCTCGGCGTGGTGGCAGGCATCTTGCAGGCGAGGACTGCAGGCTGCTAGCTGCGGCAGCTGATGCATGACAGCCGCTCTCAAATTCTGCCTCTTCCTGGTAGCAGCAAATCGATCTAGTGTCCTGTCTGCCCATCATGCTGCAGGCCGTGTTCTCTGCTGCCTCCAGGCTGGTCATCCGAGCGCTGAACCGCCACAATGAGCCGCTCGAGAGCATCATGTTTTCCATGGGGGCCTGCAGCTTGTTGGGCGCCGCGCTCGGCTGCCTGGTGCTGCCGGGCGTGCAGCTGGAGG
>NW_005434866.1:0-985 GCF_000147415.1 Chlorella variabilis | reverse complement strand
GTGCATGCAGCGGGTGTACTGTCCCCGGCGCCACGCAGTCGTGCCCCTGCATGAGATTGCGGATGGCGACTTGGCGGCAGGGGCACGGGTGCCATCAGCAATGCAGGTACATTTTGGTTTGCCCGTATTCTGCCCTGGTGGTGCCGCTCGACCTTGCTTTTGCGCAGGCGCTGCCGTGCTGTTGCACCAGTAGAGTCGCCTGCCCTGCCTGCAGCTAGCAAGCAACGAGCCTGACTTCCTGGGCCCAGCCCTGCCGGACGACATAGCGCAGGCCATCGCGATTGGTGGGTTGTGGTTGAGTGTCGCGTTGGATCGCACACAGCAAGGACAGCTGTTTGCTGAACATCCCACCTGTTTAGCGTCGTCACCGCCACCTCATGTTTCCAACTCTGTGCCCGCTGCCCTCCCTTGCAGGTGACCTGGACCCCATCACTAAGCTGCCGTTTGGCGAAGACCTGGAGCCTGCCACTGCGCCGCTGGCAGATGCAGGGGCAGGCAGCGGCAGCGATCAGTCGGCGGCAGCCGCCGCTGGCTTGCGCCAAGCACCCTTGGGGCGGCATCAGAAGAACGGGCGCAACAGCAAGAGCGGCGGGCTGAAGCCAGGACCTGCCAATGGCGGCAACACCCTGGCCAACTACAAGGGCTTCCTGTGTGGCCTGCCCACGCAAGCTGCTGCAGCAGGGTTTCGGCTGCCGCGGGCAAACAGCTGTCATGCTGGCTCACAAGACAGCAGTAAAGCAGCGCCACGCCAACAGAAGGAGCAGCAGCAAGACCAGGTGTCGCCCCCGGAGCGGGATTCCCAGCAGCGGCCGGCACCTGATTCACCGCAGGCGGTTGGGCAGCCTGCGGCAGATGCTGGCGACACGCTGGCCAGCCCCACAGAGGAGCAGTGGGCGTCGTTCCGGCGGGAGGTGTCGCGGCGGCAGCGGGGCAGCAGCCGGGCAATGGTTGCGGGAGCGCCTGCTGGAGGTGTGTCAGCAAAGCC
>NW_005434867.1:1565-2417 GCF_000147415.1 Chlorella variabilis | reverse complement strand
GCGGGAGCGCCAGTGTGGCGCCCCCGTTGCGCGCGCAGGAGAGGAGGCACATGCCGAGACGGGGGAGGAGAGCCATGCTAGCCAGCCTGGAGCGGACCCCCGCTCTGAGGTACCTTCACAAAATGTACCTGTGGAGGCAGCACCGGGCAGCGCGTTGCCGCCCAGTGCTGAGTGTGCGGTCGGGCAATCCACCCAGCACAGGGGCCAAGTGACTGCAGCACCTGCCCCCACCCCAGCAGAGATTGCTGAGGGTCCCGGGAGTGGGTGTGCACACGGTAACACGGAGTGCCAGCTGGCGGATGCGGTCCCAGCTGACGCCTCCCCGGACGAGGGAGGGACCTCCTCGGTATGTGAGGAGGGCACTGTGCTGACGGCTAGTACAATCACAACGGGGCATGTCCCAGGGGACCTGATCAGTCCCTGCTTGGGCAACCAACGGAACCAATGTGAAGCCCAAAGCAACCAGATGGGTGTTGGCGGCGCGGGTGGCGGCGAGGTCGGAGACGCCGCCGCTGACTGCCACAACCCCCACCAGACCGGGACGGACCCCTTTGATGTAAAAGGTAAAAGGTAAAGGTGGGGAAGAGCCTCCACAAGCTTCACTTCCCGGTTTTAACGTCTAGCTTTAGACCATTATTTGATCTGCCCGACGCGCCAAGTGCAGTACCCCCCACTAGTAGTGAATGGGTCCCGGGGAGGCCTGTGCCGAAGCCTTGGCGATTCTATTAGGCGTTCCCGAAGGAATTGGCTTGGATTGGCGCTGAGCCGGTCAGCTATGCCGCGTNTGTCCTCACAAAGTTTCGACATGGGAGGAATCGAACCTGTGCCCTCTCGGAGGGTTTAGACACTAGC
>NW_005434867.1:0-889 GCF_000147415.1 Chlorella variabilis | reverse complement strand
TGCGCTACCGCCGCCGCCGCAGGCAGCACCCCTGCGACGGCGGCGGCAGCAAGCCGTGGACCGAAACGCCGTGCCGCCGAGTCCCGTGGCTGTGGCCTTCTGGCAGGAAACTACGGCCGCAGCTCGGCAGCACGGGGGCGTCGCAGCGTGCCGCCGCCGCCGCGCTGCCCCCCGGGCACGGCGGCGGCGGCGGCAGCAAGCTTGGGCCCAAACGCCGTGCCGCCGAGTCCCGTGGCTTGCGACCGTAGACCGTGGGCCGGAAACTGCGGCCGCAGCTCGGCGGCACGTGGTTCTGTTCAAATCGCCAAGCGTGCAGCAGCGCCGAACCACGCTTCCCGGCCTCGGCGCATGCCTTCAGGGGCCCCCTATCGCTGGGCACACCCCTCCAACACCGAACATGCGCCCGGGGGGGGGAGGGCGGCCCGGGTTGCCCAGGCCAAAGTGGGCCGCCCTCGAGCAAGAGGCGGCCGGTCTGTGTGCTGAATGAAGCTTTGTAGGCTAGTAATGATAGCAGGCAGGCAGCCATTCCCCGACAGGGGAGTAACCCTGAACGCCATCCGCTCGGCACAGCGCAGGCGCCAGGGCGGGTGATGAAGCTGATTGGTCTCCTCCAGGATAGGAGAGGCACCTTGCTGGTGGATGGCGGTGCCGACCTCTGCTTCATGGACCCAGCAGTCGCCGAGGAATTGCAGCTGACCCTCAGCCGTATGAGGGCGGAGCCGCATCGGTGACGCTGGCTGATGGCCGGCAGCGCCCACTGCTGCAAAGTGTGCAGTGCTTTGTCCAGATTGGGCAATACACCGACCACCTGCAGTTTTTGCTGACACCTCTGGTCGGCATGATGCAGTCTTGGTGCTGACTGGCTAGCCACGTACAGGTGGCCACGGAT
>NW_005434868.1:1487-2421 GCF_000147415.1 Chlorella variabilis | reverse complement strand
AGGCTTGGAGGCGGAGGTGGAGCATCCTGCTCTCCATCTCACTCCGCCACACCCCGCCATCCTCCCCACACGCACGCACCCCACCACCCTGCCCACATAGTCCCGACCCCACCCCACCCACCACACACACACACACCACCACCGCCACCACCCCACCACCGCCTCACCCCACCACCTCACCTGCGCCACCAGGTCGAGCGTCTGCGTGTAGTTGGACACCACCACGATGCGGTCCCGCGTGCAGGACCGCAGCAGGCCCAGCAGGCCCGCCAGCACCGCAAACTTGCCGCTCAGCAGCTCCCAGCCTGGGGGGGTGGGGTTGGGGTGGGGGTGGCAGAGGACGTGGTGTGGCTGGAGGAATGGGGCAGGGGAGCCGAGCGGGCACGGCGGCACCGAGCACGCGGGCATTTGCCCGCAGGAGCGAGGCGTGGCTGGAGGAGCACGGGGCGGCAGGCACGCGCGCTTCGGGCAGCACAGCTGCCCGGCGGTCGCACCTGGGTTCATGCCGCCGCGCCCGGTGCGCCCGCCCCCAAAGGTGTTGGGCGGGAAGAAGGAGGCACAGCCCTCAAAGCCCTCTGCCTCCTTGCCGGCCCCCTTCTCCCCCGTGGCGTGGCTGCACGGCGCGCAGGGGGAGGGAGCGGGGCAGGGGCGGCGTCGGTGGTAATTGCGCGTATCGCCTGTGGCAGCCAGCGGTGCACTGCCAGACCCAACACAGTGCCCAAGGGGCTGCAGCCTCTGGCAGGGCCCCTCCAGACAGGCCCCCTCCCTGCTGCAAGGACGCCCCAAGGGCGCAGCAGGGAGGAAAGCGCGGCGCGCCTGTTGAGCGCGTCCCAGATGAGCTTGGGGTGGTTGAGCAGCTTGCGCAGCGAGGTGATGGCCGACAGCACGCGGGCCGCCTTCTGTGTGGCAAACAGCGCGGCCGCGGCCTTGGGAC
>NW_005434868.1:0-426 GCF_000147415.1 Chlorella variabilis | reverse complement strand
GGTGGGGTGGGGAGGTGGGCCAAGGTTCGGGAGGCGGGGAGGCAAGTAGGCCAGCGCAAGGCTCCCAGCCCCGGCGGGCTTGCAGAGCAGTTGCCAGGCCTCCCAGGCCGGGAGGCCCCAGCCCCCGCCCCCCCCAGATGCCCCCCCCCCCCACCACCACCACCACCACCACCCACCGTAGAACTCGTCCAGCCGGTTCTGCAGCGGGGTGCCGCTGAGCAGCACGCGGCGGCGGCAGGCCAGGCTGTCCAGCGCGCGGTTGGTCAGCGTGGCGTCGTTCTTCAGGCGGTGCGCCTGCGGCGGGCCAGGGGGTAAGAGGCATGGGTGGGGTGGCGGGTGCGGGACGGTTGGGTGGCGGGACCGGCCGCGTCTGACCTTGCTTGCGCTGGCAAGAGACGCAAGGACAGCAAGCAGGAGCCGCAGGTG
>NW_005434869.1:1676-2429 GCF_000147415.1 Chlorella variabilis | reverse complement strand
CCGGGGGAGTCACTGTGCCAGGGCAGCAGCATGCTCCTCATGGCACCGGTCGGCAAACCGGGCCAGCCGGCCCTGCCTGGCCTGGCCGAGGAAGGCGGCCAGGGAGGGCAAGGCGTGGCCGGGACTGTTGAAGAGCTCAGCATACTCCTCCCTCAGCCCAGCGTATAGGGGGCAGTCATACACTGCGTGGCGTACGTCCTCTAGAGGGGCCTGGCAGTGGGGGCATGGGCGCTGGGTGCGGTCCAGCCGCTGCCACCGGCCTGTCTCCTCAGCCATCCAGTGCGACCCCGTGCGCCACTGCGCCAGGCGCACCCGGCGCCGGCGCTCGGGCACATCGCACAGGAACGACGCAGGCGTGTAGGCCTCCGCAGAGATGCTGCCCCCCCACACGTCCTCAATGTACCGCTGCACCTTCACGGATGCATGCGTGTACGAGGCAACATGGCGCTCCAGGAGCGCTTCCGCCAATTCAGGTATGGCAACCCCCTCGTCAGCAGTCAAGTCGCAGGGGGCGCCGGCCGCCGCGAGAACGCGGCTAACCTGCGCTGCCCAGGGCTGCCGGGCCAGTGGCAGCCCTGTGTCCGTGTCGGCAGCCAGCGCAACGCTATCCAGCATGGCAAGACGGGCGACCCGCTCGCCGCCCATAGCCTGCAGGTTGCTCACAAAGCGTGCAACCTGCAAGGTCCAGTAGGCGGGCAGCGGCAGCTGCCCCGTCTCTGCCAGCACAATGAGGGCTGGGGTGCTGTCCCGGAC
>NW_005434869.1:0-1421 GCF_000147415.1 Chlorella variabilis | reverse complement strand
CATGAGTGGAGTAGGGCACAAGAAAACAAAGCATGCTGGTCAGAGGGGCACATGCCAGCATAGCCTGCCAGCATCACACATCTGGGCATCGAGGGCACACAACAAGCACCACATGGCGGGCGGCAAGCCGATCACTCACCAGCTGCAGAATCAGGAGGGATCCAGATGCATGAGTGGAGTAGGGCACAAGAAAACAAAGCATGCAAGTCAGAGGGGCACATGCCAACATAGCCTGCCAGCAACACACATCCGCGCATCGAGGGCACACAACAAGCACCACATGGCCGGGCAGGGACACACAACCGCGCATCGAGGGCACACAACAAGCACCACATGGCGGGCAGCAAGCCGATCACTCACCAGCTGCAGAAATAGGAGGGATCCAGATGAATGTGTGGGGTAGGGCACAAGAAAACAGAGCAGGCTGGTCAGAGGGGCACATGCCAGCATAGCCTGCCAGCATCACACATCTGGGCATCGAGGGCACACAACAAGCACCACATGGCGGGCAGCAAGCCGATCACTCACCCGCTGCAGAAATAGGAGGGATCCAAATGAAAGTGTGGGGCAGGGCACAAGAAAACAGAGCAGGCTGGTCACAGGGGCACATGCCAGCATAGCCTGCCAGCATCACACATCTGGGCATCGAGGGCACACAACAAGCACCACATGGCAGGCAGCAAGCCGATCACTCACAAGCTGCAGAATCAGGAGGGATCCAGATGCATGTGTGGGGTAGGGCACAAGAAAACAAAGCATGCTGGTCAGAGGGGCACATGCCAGCATAGCCTGCCAGCATCACACATCTGGGCAACGAGGACACATAACATACACCACATGGTGGGCAGCAAGCCAATCACTCACAAGCTGCAGAAATAGGAGGGATCCAAATGAATGTGTGGGGTAGGGCACAAGAAAACAGAGCAGGCAGGTCAGAGGGGCACATGCTAGCATAGCCAGCCAGCAACACACATTGAATAATAGAGGGCACATAACAATGCAAGCAGGTCAGAGGGGCACATGCTAGCATGTCCATGCACACATAAAACATTGCAAGACGGCCAACCTTTTTTTGACATCGAGTACTCGGTCATTTGCTGAGCCATTGTAAGATACACCTGGCGCTGGTGCATGCATGGGCTTGGTGCTTAGAGGGTGCCTCGCACCATGTGTGCCTGCAGGCAATGTTGGCAATGTGGACAGTTCGTTATGGTGGGCAGCTCTGCTAGTAGGGCACCCGAAAGTGAGCAGGCTACCAAAGAGACTCCAGCAAGGTAAGGATTTTAATCGTTGGCAGGGCAGGGGGGGGTATGCACAGGCGTTGCAGGCGCAAGAGTGGCCAAATATTGTGGGCTGGGGCAGCCTCGAAAGGCGGCCCCAAAAAATGTGCCAGTACCGAAGAATTCATTCATTCAGCACAC
>NW_005434870.1:0-2433 GCF_000147415.1 Chlorella variabilis | reverse complement strand
GCTACCGTGCTGGTGGGGCGCGCCGTGCCTGCAACCTTCCTTCTGGCACCCACCGCGGTCAGCGCTGCGCAGCGTGCATGCAAAGCTATCCAACCATTCAATTTAACTTATTGCAAGCATATGGCACTGCCGTGCGGACAAGCAATCGAGAGGCGAGAAGCGAGGCATGCCAGCGGGCAAAGGCAGCCCGGCTTACCATCCGTGTCGAATGCAGTGCCCGTTGCCAGCTTGATCATGACATCTGCCTGTAACTGAGAGATAACACCTTCTGCCTTCCACAGGTCTATTGCCAAAGCCAGAAACTTGCTGAAATCAATGCCTGCTTTGCCCAGCTCGCCCTTCAGCCGCGACCGCTCGGAGCGGCTGCCGGCGGCGGCGCACCGCTCAGTGAAGAAGTCCTTGAACTCCTCCCAGAACACGATGGAATGGCAAAAGAACTTGATCTCGTGGGAGTAGCCTGACTGAACGGCGATGGCGACGCGCGCCTGTGGATGTGCTTCACAAAACCTTTCCCACGAGTTGAAGCGCGACTTCAGCTGCTTAGCTTGGTTAGCTGCACCGCTCAATAGCGGCGTTGGACCTAGAGCCTTGCTGCCGGACTGGGCACCATGCTCATGTGTGCTCATGGGGGTTGAGTTCGTTGGAAAAGCGTATTACGGTTGCTGGGATGCCAACAGAACAAACGGGAGGGAGAATGATGCATGATTGAGGATGATGTCCCCAATGACCCTCCAGGTGGGGGGCCATCATGCCCATCATGGGGCACATCCTTACCGGGAGGCCTACCTGCGTTCAGAGACGCCAGAGATGCTTCATGGACAGAGAATTAGCTCCAAATGACCTTTGCAACCGATACGAATGCCGCGCTGCGAAATGACGCCACGACAAAGTGGAATGAAATGTCGTTGCATTGTCGTTGCATTTCGTGAATTTTTCTCGCTCCTCACTTTTATGCGAGACAAATTCAACCAGTTGTCCTTAATTACACTACTAGAGTTCCAGGAGCACACAAGTACCAACAAACTGCACTGTAAAGAGCAAAACGGGCACCTTAAAGGGTGCGTGGCCGGCAGCAGCAGACAGAGCAGCATGCCCTGCCGGCGCCCCGCTCACAGAGCTCTGGGGCAGCGGCCAGCCAACTGTGTGAGCCGCTCAGCTTTCGCTGCCGCCGGTGCCGGCCGCGGGTGCAAACCGTATGCCCCAGTCGCCGCCCACGGGCAGGCCCGCCCTGCGCACCACCAGCGCCACATCGCCCAGCCCTTCCTTGTTGTACAGCGGGCCAGGCGCCGCATCCAGCTGCCGCTGCTGCTCGCCGTCGGGGCCCACCAGGGAGGCGCCCCAGCGCTGCGGGCCGCCCGCCAGCCCCAGCACCACCACCCGATCGATGACCACCTGCGGGTCGTAGCCCGGCAGCGGCGCCGCCAGCTGCATGCCGCCATGGTCGCCGGCCGCGCTGGCCAGCAGGCCGTCAGCGGTGAAGCGCAGGGAGCGGTAGGCGTAGGCGCCGCGCTGCAGGCGCGCACGAGAGTGTTGTGCGCGAGGAGAAGGGCGCAGCCAGGCGGGCGTGTGAGAGAGGAGCAGTGCCACGGAGCGGGGCAGCATGCGCAGCTATGCGGGCATGTGTGCCCCTCCCAACACGCCCCACACACCCACACACCTGGAACGCGTAGCTCCTGCCGTCATCCACGTACAGCTCGCCAGCCGCCTGCCCCGACTTGTCCAGCGCCACCACCAGAGAGATGGGGTCGCCAGCCATCTGCGGCAGTGGCACATGCATGTGTGTGTGTGTGTGTGTGTGTGTGTGTGTGTGTGGATGGGTGGGTGGGTGATGTGGTGGTGTGGAGGGTCAGAGGCCGCAGGGGGCGCGGGATCAGGCAGCGGCCAGGCGAGCCCGGAGGGCGAGCCCGGCGTGGCGTTGAGCAGGCTGCCTGCAGCGCAGGCGGAGGCCTGCAGCCCCGCGCAAAGCGCACCTGCGCGGAGGAGCGGCGCGGCCTCTCCTTCAGGCTCAGCATGGTGCCGCCGCGCAGGTAGGAGCGGATGAACTCCAGCGTGACGGGGGCGCTGCGGGGGGGAAGGGGTTGAGGTGTGTTGCGGGAGGGGTGGGGAGGAGAAGGTGCGTGTGTGGGCGCGAGGTGCGGGCGCGGGTGGCCGGCCCGGCGCGTGTCCCACAAACCACCACGAGCCACCACACACCGCGCACAGGCAAGCGGAGGTGCGCTCACCTGAAGTTGCGGTGCTCGGGGAGGGCGGAGTCGATGGCAGTACCGTCCCGGTTGTCGTACCACATGTCGCCGCCCGGCAGTACCACCTGCACCTCGCTGGCGCCCGCGTCCAGCACCGGGGCCACCAGCAGGGAGGAGCCTGCAAGCGGCGCAAGAGTGAGCAGGGCCAGGTGGGGGGAGAGGCTGTTGGCACAGGCTGGGCAACGACCGC
>NW_005434871.1:0-2450 GCF_000147415.1 Chlorella variabilis | reverse complement strand
CCCAGCAAGGAGGCTTCTTGAATGCAGCTCGGCGCCCAAGTTTTCCACCTGCCCGTTTCCGATGCATCTCTGCTGTTACCGCCTTGAAACGCAGCAATCGTGAACACCTAGGCTGGCCTGACCGCTGAAACGTGCCCAAGCGCGCTCCCCCTTCCGCCACTGGCTGTCGCAGTTGCTGTGCGCGTGCCAGCCGCGCTCCCAGCCATGGCTGCCACGATGCCTGCGTGTTTATGTCAGACCAGGGCGATTAGCGTGAGGCGCCCGGCTAACGCAGCTGTGGTACTGCCGCCCCGGTGCCGCCCCACCCGCCGCCGTCGTGGCTCCCTGCTGCTGCTGGCCTCGGCGGCCTCCATGCCAGCGCCGGACAGCAGCAACATCAGCAGCAACGGCGCTTCTCAGCCAGACACCAACGGCTCTGGCGCAGAGGTGCCGGTGGCGGCACCCCCCGCGGCAGATGTGGAGCCTAGTAGCAGCAGCGGCGGTGGCGGCATTTGGGGCTGGATCCGCGCACAACAGCAGAAGAGCGCGGAGCTGCGGACGCGTCTGGCGGCGCTGGGCCTGGCGGCAGTGCTGTCCTACGGTGGGTGTGGCGCTGGCATCTGCCCTCGCCGCTTCCCGCTGCTCAGCCGCAGCGCTGGCAGCACTGCCTGTGGCAGCCTGCCCTGTTGGCCAGCGCTGTCACTGCAGCCCGGCAGGCAGGCCCTGCCAGCCTTTCTTCCTCCATGCCTGCCTCCTCTCCCTGCCGCCTGCAGGCCTGTTTGATGGCGTGTCGTACACCATTGCGTTCAGCCTGGCCTTCTTGGGCTACGAGGCCCGCACGGGGCTCAACCCCACCCAGAACGTGGCAGACATTGTTAAGATCTGCATCCTGATGTGAGGCGGCGGTTGCCGCCTGCTGCACGCGGCGGCATGCATCGGCCTGCAGCTGCACCACGGCGCCCCGCCTCGCCCTCACACACCCTTGCGGCCGCCCGCAGGTGGGCGGGCAACAACGTGACGCGGCCCTTCCGCCTGGCCGGCGCCGCCGCCCTGGCCCCCTTCATGGACCGCCTCATGGAGCGGCTGCAGGGGCGGCTGGGGCTGAAGAGCAAGGCGGGCGCCTTTGCCATCCTGGTGGCAGCCGTGGCCATCGCGTGCTTCTCCATCCTGGGCGGTCTCTTCTTCTCGCGCTGGGTGCAAGGCTGAGCGGCGGCAGGCCTCCGGGGGCGGCGGCGGCACCCCTACCCTATGTCACTGGCTCTCAGTGTCAAAGCGTCTTACCAAGTGTTGCATTTGTTTCCTTTTTCTGCTGGAGAACAGCACTTCTACTGCCAAGACTGACTGTTTCCTCTTTGTGACCTCGTCGCGTGTGCTGAGCTGTCGGCGGCGGATGGGTGGCGCTCGCTGCCTCTTCCGCATCTTCTTCTGGGCCGCGAACCCAAACCTACTGTACACCCGTGTATTGGGAGAGCAGACACCGAGAGCAGCGCTCGTGTAGGCTGCCAAATCGGTCAGCGGAAGTGGCAGGCGGGCCCGTCCTCAGGGATGCACGCAGCGCAACGGAGCGTGATCCCGGGGTGGGATGTGCATCCGGCATGCGCCTGCAAGCCAGCGGCAGCGACACCACAGCCACCCCGCTGCCGCCGAGCAACCATCAGCCGCCGCCACCGCCGCCTGTCGCTGCTGGCCTCAGCGGCCTCCATGCCCGTGCCTGACAGCAGCGGTAGCGATGCCTCGACGCCAGCGATCCATGAGCCTGATGGGCAGGTGGCCTCGCCAAGGCCAGCGGCGACAGACGCACCGCCCAGCACCTACACCGGTGGCGGCTTGTGGGGCTGGCTGCGGGCGCAGCAGCAGCGCACAGCGGATCTGCGGAAGCGGCTGGCCTCGCTTGGACTGGCGGCGGCGCTGTCCTATGGTGAGCTGGGGAGGCGGGGAGGCGCACGCTTTTCTTGTTGCAGGGGCTGCCACTCCTCAGAGGCCTCCCTACCAGTGCCGCCTGCAGGCATCTTTGATGCCATGACATACACCATTGCGTTCAGCCTGGCCTTCTTGGGCTACGAGGCCCGCACGGGGCTCAACCCCACCCAGAACGTGGCAGACATTGTTAAGATCTGCATCCTGATGTGAGGCGGCGGTTGCCGCCTGCTGCACGCGGCGGCATGCATCGGCCTGCAGCTGCACCACGGCGCCCCGCCTCGCCCTCACACACCCTTGCGGCCGCCCGCAGGTGGGCGGGCAACAACGTGACGCGGCCCTTCCGCCTGGCCGGCGCCGCCGCCCTGGCCCCCTTCATGGACCGCCTCATGGAGCGGCTGCAGGGGCGGCTGGGGCTGAAGAGCAAGGCGGGCGCCTTTGCCATCCTGGTGGCAGCCGTGGCCATCGCGTGCTTCTCCATCCTGGGCGGTCTCTTCTTCTCGCGCTGGGTGCAAGGCTGAGCGGCGGCAGGCCTCCGGGGGCGGCGGCGGCAC
>NW_005434872.1:896-2461 GCF_000147415.1 Chlorella variabilis | reverse complement strand
TGGGGGGGCGGCGGGCGGCGGCCTGCGGCAGCCGCGCCGTGTGCAGCCGGGCAGCCGCCGCCCCCTCCCCACGCTCCCCGGCGCCCTGCCGGGTCGGCAGTTGTCTGCCCTCCCTCTCGGCCCTCACCTTGCCTCGCCTCAACACACACGCGCGCGTGCGCGTGCGCATGCGTGCAGGTTTGCTGCGGAGGCGCTGGAGCAGTTTGACAGCCAGCTGGCGGAGGTGGTGGTGCCAGACACAGAGTGGGAGGCGGGGCCCGCGCGGGCGGGGCTGGAGCGAGACATCGCCGCGCACACGCATGCCGCCAGGTGGGCGGGGCTGGGGGTGGGGTGGGTGGCGCGGGGCGGCTGCCCGCCTGGGTGGCGGGGCCGGGCAGCGGGAGGGGAGGAGGCAACTGTGGTGGTGAGCCTTGCGTGCGTGCTTGTCCTGCCTGCCCTCCTGCCTGCCTGCGTACCACCTGCCTGCGGGATGCCGACAGCCCGGCTGGCTGGCTGCTGCCCGTCATCCCCCCAGGCTGGAGCATGTGGGGCAGGCGCTGGAGGCGGCGCAGAAGGCGGCGCGCCGCGACGTCACCGCCGCCGCCATCCCCCTCCTCGAGTCGCCGCCCGCCGACCTGTGGCCGCGCCTCTCCAAGGTGCGCCCCGGCAGCTCCGGCGGCGAGCAAGGAAGTTGGCTGGCTGGTGGGCGTGCCGCGTGCAGAGCAGAGGAAGCGGCGGCAGACCCAGCAGCAGTGAGTGGTGCGCTGACGCCACGCCTGCCCTGGCTCCCCCTGGCCCACGCCGTGCCCTGCAGGTGGTGAGCAAGGCGGCTGCCAAGGCGTGCGCGGCGCTGGATGCGGCGGTGGAGGGGTATGGGCTTCGGGTGGAGGAGGTGGAGGAGGTGCATGCGGCGGCGGCGGCCGCGGCGCGCGCCCAGCTGCTGGTGCACGCCCACGAGGCCGCCAACACGGCGCTGAGCCGCGTCAAGGACCGCTTCAACGAGGTGTTCCAGCGGGACGAGCACGGCATGCCGCGCACCTGGCAGCCGTCTGTGGACGTGACGGCGGTGACGGCGGCGGGGCGCCGCGCAGCCGCACACCTCCTGGCGCAGCTGTGCTTTGTGAGGGACGGGCGCGGCGGCGGCGGCGGCGCGGGGCCCGCGGCCGCCGAGGCCGCCGTGCTGCGCCTGGCGGACGACGCGGCCGGCGGCGGCGGCGCTGCGGGCGGCGGGCTGGCCGGCCGGCGTGGCGGCGCGGCCGAGGCCTCCACCTTTGACCTGCTGTCGGCGGCGGAGTGGCCGGGGGTTGGCGAGGAGGATGTGCTGCTCAGCCCCGCCCAGGCGCGCGCCACCTGGCGCAGCTTCATGTCGGATTCCACCTTCTCGGTGCAGCAGGCGCTGGCCACGCAGGAGGCCAACCGCGCGGCGCAGAACCGGCTGCCGCCGCTGTGGGCGCTGCTGGCCATGGCGGTGCTGGGGTTCAACGAGATGATGGCGGTGCTGTACAACCCGCTCTGGCTCCTCGCACTCCTCATCCTCTTCCTCTTTGCGCGCACCGTGTACCAGGTGGGAGGCGTGGGGTGGGGTG
>NW_005434872.1:0-802 GCF_000147415.1 Chlorella variabilis | reverse complement strand
TGCGTGTCAGCCAGCTCAGTGCGCTGCCCAGGCAGGGCGTGGACAGCCGGGTGCCTGAAGCCTGCTCACTTGAGTGCTTCACGCAGGTGCCCTCTGCTGCCCACACCACACGCCGCCTGCCCCGCCCCCCCCCCTTCCTTGCCCCCCGCAGGAGATGGATGTTGAGGCGGAGATGGCGCGCGGCCTGCTGCCCGGCACCATCGCCCTCTCCTCCAAGTTTGTGCCCGCCATCAAGAAGGTGAGGGGGCCGGTGAGCGCTGTGCATGCTGTGCGGCCGGCACCTCCACGCCCTGCCTGCCTTCCTGCGCCCCACCCCACCCCACCCGCCGTCCCCGTCTGCCATGCCCCGCAGGTGGCAGCGCAGACAATAGACTCCGCCAAGACCTTCCTGCAAGACGCGCCAGAGGGCGGCGCCGCGGGGGCCGGCGGCGAGGCCGGCGGCGTGCACCGCCGCCTGGCCGGGGACGCCGACGGCGCGGCGGCGGGCCTGCGCAGCCGCAGGCGTGAGGTGGAGCTGACGGAGAGCAGCCGCGACGCCAGCGCCTCGCAGTTTTTCGACGCCGACTCGGCCGCCGGCAGCCGCAAGGACGACTGAGCTGCGCGGCGCCGCTAGGGCGCCGCTGCTGCTCGGTCGGTGCCAACCAATAGTTGCCCTGTTTCTCCCCCCATGCATGCCCCACCTCGGTTGACTGCCTGCCGCCAAGTATGAATGGGCTGCCGGCTGTAATTATTGTACAGGGATGCCGCTGGACTTGGGGGGGGGGCCGCGCTGTGGGCGCTCTACAGCCAACTCAGGAATGAG
>NW_005434873.1:1569-2514 GCF_000147415.1 Chlorella variabilis | reverse complement strand
GCGGAAAATGGTGGAGGTTTGAGGGAGATGAAGCCTGAAATGCATGATGGGTGGGGGATGCATGACCCCCGCCAGGAGGGGACCGGTGATCGGGAGGCCTACCTGGGAATGTACAGCTGGGTCTTATCGCCATCCGTGCGGATGATCAGCCCGTCTTGCAATCGGCAATTGGGCTCTTGCTGCTGCTGAATGCGTTGCTTGAGAGCTCTGCTCTTGCTTGTGTGGGCTTACAGTCTGGTTTCAGCAAGAACAAGCTTGCAGCACAGACTTTGTTGTTCGAGCAAGGAGGGATGAAGCAGTAGAACAACAGGCAGGACAGGCCAACTGACAGGTCACCGAGCGTTTAGTGTGTGAGCGGGCAGACAGTACTGCATGTGTTGCCCCCTGATGTGGCACCCTCCCGATTGGGCAACCCCCGCCCCCGCTCGCTCCTGGCAGTCCGAGCGGAGAGAGGGAGGTGTGTTACAGTCACCCCGCTATGATAGGCCGCGTGAGCAGACCTTGGGCAGGGGGCACACGTGATCAAGGGGCATCAAGAGAGGGAGGGAAATAGAAGCCTTAGAGACTCTGAAAGCCGAAGGAAAGGGAGGGATCGCGGGAGAGAGCGTGCCTGATGAGCCAGACGAATCGGGGGGGGTGCCACATCAGCGGGCAACACATGTCGTGGAGCAGGTGTGGTGCGGTAAGAGCAAAGGGGGTGGACATGAGAGTGGGGGTTCAGGGCGGGACTGCAGGCAGCGAAACGGTGGCGGTCAGCCAGCGCTGGTGACAGGCGGCAGCAAAGGCGGCGAGGCGGCACGGTTTCTGGCGGAGGAAGCGGTGGGGAGGATGGGGCTCAGCAAACAGGTCAGGAAAGTTGAGGCGCAGCGGGGCGTAAAGGGGGCAGGTGAGCAGCATGTGGGGGGCATCTTCAATGCCGTCGTGGCAGTGGGGGCAGACTCGCTG
>NW_005434873.1:0-1519 GCF_000147415.1 Chlorella variabilis | reverse complement strand
GCTGCGCCAGCTGGCTGCGCTGCGCAGCTTCCCCCAGCTCGCCGAGGTCAAACAGGTGCTGGCTGCTGCAGGTCCAGCTGCATGCCGACCGCTGCGAGACCGGCCGCCAGCTGGGCAGCCCAGGACTGCTGTGCCAGGGGGTGGGCGCCATCTGCGAGCTGCACGCTGGACAACAGCGCTTGCTGCAACAGGCTGCCGGGACGCTCCTCCAGCGTCTTGTTCCAGAGTTTGGCTGCCCGCCGCAGCCAGCGCTGCCACAGCGGGCGCTCGCCAGTCTCCGCAAGGAGGGCCGCATTGGGGGTGCTCTGCCGGACCCCCAGCAGGTGGCGTAGGTAGCTGAGCTGGAGCTTCTCGGCCGCGCTGCCGGCACTGCCACGATGGCAGCACGCCGCTTTGGCCGCCAGCTGCACGCCCCACACCTCAGCACCATGGGACAGCACCGAGTCCACCATGGTGCCGAAAAGTCGCAGCTGGACGGGCGCCGCCTCGATGCCCACCTCTGCGCAGCGGGTCCGGCAGTTGTGCATAGCCAGGCGCGCCAGCTGTGCCCGGGCTGGCGCTGCTGCCCCTGCCAGGCAGGTGCTGGAGTGAAAGGCGATGCCGAGATACTTGAAGCTGGTGACTGCCGCCAGCTGCTGGCCGGCGAAGGTGAGGCCTGCTGCCTCTGCTGTCTGCTGCGCCGCGTGTTGGGTCCGCCGCCCGCTGAGCAGCATGAGCTTGGTCTTGTCGATGTTGACAGTGAGGCCCCACTGCCGGCAGTACTGCTGGAGCAGGTTTAGCTGCCGCTGCAGCCCGGCCGCTGAGGGGCCAGCAGGACCATGTCGTCGGCGTATAGCACCGCGGCGCCGCCGCTGCCGAGGAAGCTGGGGAGGTCGAGCTGCTCGCCACGCCGCGCCGCCGCCATCAGCTCCTCCTCCAGGTCGTCGATGTAGAGGCCAAAGAGGGTGGGGCTGAGGGGGCAGCCCTGCTTCAGGCCTGTCACGGCCTGGAAGCAGGGCGACAGCCCGGCTGAGGTGCGCACCGACATGGGGACGTTGCTGTACAGCGCCTGCGCTGCCGCCAGCCAGGCTGTGTCCACACCGCGTGCCGCCAGCTTCTGCCAGAGCTGCTCCCTGGGCACGCGGTCGTATGCCTGCTTGAAGTCGACGAAGCAGCCCCACAGCTGCTGGCCTCTTAGGCGGTGTTGGTCCCGGAGTGCGCGCAGCACGAGTGCTGCCTGCGCTGTGCCGCGCAGGCGCCTGAAGCCAAACTGCCCTGCTGCTCTGAAGTTGCTGGCCTCTGCCCAGTCTGAGATGCGCTGCTCCAGGATGGCGGCGTACAGCTTGGCGGCCATGGTGCCGATGGCAATGCCACGCAGGCTGCTGGTGGGGTCGCCGCCGGGCTTGAGGATGGGTGCGATGATGCTGAGCGCGTCAGGGGTGGCCAGCTGCCCCACCCGCCGCCATGCTGTAGACGGCGGCCAGCACGGGGGCCAGCTGCTCCGCTGCGGCCTTGAGGAACCACGGCGCAGCTCACCGCA
>NW_005434874.1:1601-2480 GCF_000147415.1 Chlorella variabilis | reverse complement strand
CGACACACACTACACACCCAACCACACACGCTTTCTCCTCCAACATGCTCACATGGTGCCGTCTTGGTTGGGGAAGACGGCTGTGATGCCGCCGCCGCCGTGCTGGTACTCGCTCACTAGCGCCGCGTCGGAGCAGCGGTAGGAGGCCAGCGCGCCGTCGGGCAGGCCCAGCAGGATGCTGCGCTCGGTGAGGGCGGCGCAGCCCGCGCTGAACGCCTCGCCGTCCTCGCCCCTGCACCCCGGCAGGCACAGCGCCGTGGCATCCTTCAGGCGAAGGCGGGCGTTCAGGAACACGCCCATCGCGGCGTGCTTCTTGGGGATGTGGAATCATGCAGCAAGGCCCATGCAGCAACATGCAGTCGCCCGCGCCACAGCCCCTCATGCCGCCCGCCCTCACCGCAGCTCCACCACCTCGCCGCTACCGTCGGCGCCGCCCAGCTGCACAAACACGCGGCCGCCCTCCCCCAGCAGCAGCAGGCAGGAGGCGTTGAGGCGCAGCCAGCGGATTTCGGTGGGGAACTCTGCCTCGGCCGGCGGCGGCAGCAGGCCGGTGCTGGGATTGGGCTCCAGCGCCTGGAGCCACACCTGCGAGGGAAGGTAGTGCACACAACCCAACCAGTGAGAACAGCAGATAGTGTGCAGCGCCTTGCGATTTGCTCTGCAATCTGCAGCGATGCCGCAGCACCAAGCAGCCACAGCAGCATGCATTGCGGAACCTGGCAGCATGCGCTGCAAGAGCAGGCCGGTGGGAGGCTCACCATGTTGCCCACTGCCGCCGCCAGGTGCGTGGGCCCCAGCGCCAGCAGCTCTGGCTCCACAGGCAGCGGCAGCGGCACCGCCGGCCGATGCTGCTGCTGCTGCTGCTGCTGCTGCTGCTGC
>NW_005434874.1:0-997 GCF_000147415.1 Chlorella variabilis | reverse complement strand
TGCATCGCCGCCACTGGCGATACCCGGCGCTACCGTGAACTCTACAAACTTCTGCCGTGACCGCGCCCCTGCTGTGAGTTTTAACAGTGTGGTGTATGTGCCGGTAATTTGGCTCTGGCGAGAGGTGTTCTGCAGCCTGGCACCTGGATGCCTCGGGCAGCAGAGCCCCCCGCTCTCGCTACCACCTCTTTTCCTTGCATTACCCCACCTGTCTTTCCTCCTCCATTCCCCCAGTTTTCTGTCTTTGTTTTCCTCTTTGTTTCCGCATCCTCTGTTCCCCTCTGTTCTCTTCGTTCTTTGAAGAGGCAGGTGTGCCTCTCTTTTAAGGGGGGGGGAGTTGTAGCAGGAGCCTGAGCCGGCTCCCTGCCTTGCGTTTTCCCGCTTCCTGGTTACCTTATGATTGATCGCTATGATGCTATTCCCTATTCTGAGGCTTGTCAGCCTTGCATCATGAGCCGCTTTCCACTTCGCTTGACTGTGTACTTTAGCCGTGGAAGAGCAGGTCCTGTAAGCATTCTCACTCGAACAAGCCCGCTCCCAGGAACCGGGTGCGGCTACAGACATGGGCGGCTGACATGTCAGGTCCTCTTCTCTGTCCCCAAGCATTATGACATCAACTGGGCGATTTGTGGTATGCCCGCAATGCCATTGCTCGCAGCGCAGCTCTCGAAGGCGTGGAGTACATAAACTGTACAGCGCCGTGGCGGCGGTGGCGGTGTGGCGGGAACTGGTCGAGGCTATTGCGCCCACGCATTCCAAAGCTCTTCACAACTGCAGCCCTCCGTTGTGATTTTTTTATAACACATTTCATAATGCAGCAAGGCGCGCTGGTGAGAGGCAGCCCCTTAATTAAGTTGGAGGCTAAATTGCTCGCTCGCCGGAATGCGCCGGCTCCGAGCGCAGAGTGCGGGGTGGCAACCGCTCTCCTCCTTGGTCTCCTTCTGCTCCCTATCCCCCAGATTGGTCCTGGGCTACCCTGAAGCAAGAGAGAGGCCAG
>NW_005434875.1:1515-2522 GCF_000147415.1 Chlorella variabilis | reverse complement strand
CCTGTGCGCAGGCCAGGCCGGCTGCCCTGCTGCGCAGCCTGTGCCCTGCTGTGCCCTGCCTGAGCAGGCCAGGCTGGCTGCCCGGCTGCCTGTGCGCAGGCCAGCTGCCCTAGGGCAAGGCCTGTTGCCTTGCCCTACTGCCTGCCTGCACCAGTTGGTTGATGCAGTGTGCCTGCCTGCTTGCTGCCTGCTGCAGGAAGATCGAGAAGCACCTGAAGAAGCACGTGCAGTGGCTAGCGCACAGGGACGGCACCGCGGAGGCCCCCGTCACGAGAGAGCTTCTAGACCAAGTGTGCAAAGGTGCGTTTGGCCATCAGTGGTGATGTATCGCACTCAGTTCTTATGTGGATTCTGATTTCATCTCCATGTACCATCGCAGGAGAATTCCCTTGGGTTGTGGGATCCAGCAATGCCACCATCACCTCCGCACACCGCCATTATGCGCAGCGCTACCGCCACCTAGCTGCCCAGCACCGTCGCAGCCAAGAAGAGCAAAACATCCTGCTGACTGAGGTGATCCTGGCCTTCAACTGGCTGGAGGAGCGCGAGACTGACATGGAGACGCGCATGGAGGAGCTACGGGCTAGCATAGGGACACGGGGCAGCAGCGCCGGCCCTGAAGAGCCTGACGTGCCCGGCAGCAGCAGCACAGTTCTGCCAGGCTTGGCGGGCAATGGCGCAGGGGCATGGCATCAGCTACTTGCCGCTGGCGAGGCGGCAATGCTAGAGATTGAGCTAAGCCGCTTACAACAAATTCATATCGATGCTCGCAAGCATCTCAACAAGCACAAACCCAGCTGCTGATCTTTGTTGCAGTAATGTAAAGCAGTGGCTGACTCAGCTGTCACTGGCAGGGAACATCAGCATGTGTGCGAGCCGCCCCACACCACCTGAACTAGATGCCTTGCTGTATCGCAGCTTACACACACATACAATCAGGTTGACAGCTTGACTTTAAACTCAATGCAGAAGTCCCTAATCCTTCTCCTCTGCTCTTTTGTGAAGGC
>NW_005434875.1:0-829 GCF_000147415.1 Chlorella variabilis | reverse complement strand
GCAGAGTGCACCTCATGTGGGCACTTGCCGGAAGTGTCTGCTAGAGGGCAGTAGGGCAGTTAGCGCAATGAGGATGTAGCCATGTGCAGTAATCTACTCATCAAGCAACTAAATTTAGTTGAACACACCAGTAAGCTCAAGGATACTCCATTTGTTGTGGTCCCAAGACAGCTCCAGGGGCAGCCTCAGCGGCAGCGCAGCGCACCTCTCCAGAAGCGGGTTTTTGCATTGCCAATGTCAGTCGCTGTCAGCTTGCCGCGCAGGTCAGGGAAGTGCTCGCCCATGGCCTTGCACACCGCATCGGCGTAGCCCACCTCGCCTGCCGACGTCTTTGGGAGCCGCAGCTGCTGCTTCTCCGGGTCCCACCGCTGGCTGTGCTCTGCCTCAATCAAGTCCCTCAGCACACCCTCCTGACAGCAGCAGCCCAACAGGAATCGTCAAAAGCACATGCATGCATTGATGCCAGTTTTTGCATATTGCATTGGACAAAGCACGACAGCAGCCCACGGCTTACATGGCATTCCTTGATAAGCCCGCCTGTCCCAAAAACACGCCGCTGCACAGCGTTCTTCGTCTGCTCAGGGCTGCATGGAGTGCACAGCGGGAAGAATGGGGGCAGAAGAGCAGCAGACAGGGGCTGGAGAGGGTGGGCCGGTGGGCGCAGCGACGGCAGGCGGGGGCGCTGGCACCATGTCGCCCACACTTTTTGAGGAAATCGGCTGCAGAATTGGCATCGGCACCCTCGAAAATGGCCAGGTGCAAGTTTGGAGAGGCATCTGAGGAGATTGAAAAAAGAGATGTCTGCCGATCAGGGCCTCAAAACCCCACC
>NW_005434876.1:1830-2527 GCF_000147415.1 Chlorella variabilis | reverse complement strand
AAGAAGCCGTCGCCGTCGCCGTCGCCGTCCCCGTCGCCTGCGGGCGGGCGCGAGGCGGGCGGAGGCAGGGTGAGGGCGGGCGGGCGGGTTGGACCTGCCAGCGAAGGCCAGCAGGGCAGCACCGGCAAGGCAGGCTGCACGCAGCGAGGCAGGGAGCGCAGCAGCAGGCAGGCAGGCAGACAGCAAGGCAGGCAGCACCCACCAAACTCATTGAAGTAGTCGTCGTCGTCGCCGCCGTCACCATCGCCGCCGCCGCCGTTGAAGATGCTCTTGCCCAGGCCGCCGCCGCCCATGCCGTCGTCCAGCTTGGGCCCCACCTGCTGCACGGCCTGCTTGTTGCTCAGCTTGGAGCGCTGCATGGTGGCGGAGCCGCCGCTGCTGCCCAGGTTCTTGGCCATGCCGGTGGAGGGGACGGTAAACGAGGGGAGCAGGTCGCCGGTGCCGCTGCGCTCCTGCAGGGTGGAGGGAGGGGGTGGGGCTCGGGCGTTGAGGGGCGGGCGCGCCAGATATGGGGCGGCAGCGCCCACCGACGCGGGAGGCGCCGAGCGGCAGCGCCCGAATGCACGGGGATCGCGGGCCCCCGGCGCCGAAAGTGGGGCCTCCAGACGCTGCCCAGCGGCCAGCGAGGGCGGGCGGGGGCGCTCTGCAGGTGGTTGCCGGCGCCCCGACCCTCTTATCCTCCCACTGGACCCGGCGG
>NW_005434876.1:0-367 GCF_000147415.1 Chlorella variabilis | reverse complement strand
CACCTGCCCCTGTACCTTCAAACCCCCCTCCCTCGTTTGCCCTTGCTCCCATCTCCCCTGTTGCTGCTCCCACATATGTGTTCTGCTGCCTGCTGTGTTCTCCACTGCTCCGTCCGTGTCTGCTGCCCACCAGAACCGGCGCTCTTCCGCGATACCCTGTCATGTAACTCGAGATAGGTGTTGTGGTGCACAGGGGTGCCAAGGGTCGGGAGTTACAGCACAGGACGAGAATGATGGAGCCAACCGACCCGCTCAACTTGCGAGCATCTGTGAAAGAGGGAGCAGGAAACAGAGGGGCGCTCACACAAAGGAGTGAGGAGCAGTGCTGTACGGTGCCACACGGGCCTCAAGCCCGCATCAGGCGACA
>NW_005434877.1:0-2555 GCF_000147415.1 Chlorella variabilis | reverse complement strand
GCACAGCAGGAAGAATGGGGGCAGAAGAGCAGCAGACAGGGGCTGGAGAGGGTGGGCCGGTGGGCGCAGCGACGGCAAGCGGGGGCGCTGGCACCATGTCGCCCACACTTTTTGAGGAAATCGGCTGCAGAATTGGCATCGGCACCCTCGAAAATGGCCAGGTGCAAGTTTGGAGAGGCATCTGAGGAGATTGAAAAAAGAGATGTCTGCCGATCAGGGCCTCAAAACCCCACCCGACAGCCATCTGGTCAAGATGGCCACAGAGCGGCCCGACATAAAACTCCACCAAACTCGCAGTGCACATACGGCGCCCCCACAGGAGTGCACAGCAGGAAGAATGGGGGCAGAAGAGCAGCAGACAGGGGCTGGAGAGGGTGGGCCGGTGGGCGCAGCGACGGCAGCGGGGGCTAGTTGAGGACCACGCACCTGAGCTGTGTAGCTTGCTGGAGGCTCTCTGCCATCTTCTCGGTAGGGTTGCGGGTTCTACGGGCCCGCTTGTTTGCAGGGTAGCTTGCTGCCACGGCCGCTGCAGTAGATGGCTCGTCGTCGCTGTCGTCATCCAGTCGCTGGCGGGATCGCTTCTGGCTCAGCCGCTGCGGCACAAGGAAACAGCTTTGATGGCACTAAACAAAAACGCCACCCGCAATCAACGAGCATGTGGAGGTTGAGCTGTGGACACCAGCAACAGGCTGCCGCTGGCCTGCCCAGCAGCACCATCGCCGCACCCGTGTGATTGGCAGCTCTGAGGAGTCGCTCGCCTCCTGTTCCGCCTCTTCAACGGTACCCGCCTGCAAACCAGCGCACAATTGATAATCAATTGGAGGGTACGCCTGTGGGCCTGCCGCAATAGAGTTGCTTACTTCTTCTTCGTCCATTGTCGCCTGCTGCTGCGCGGCCGCCCCCCGCTGTGCGGGCTCAGCGCCTCGCTCCTGCTGCTGCGCGGCCGCCCCCCGCTGTGCACGCTCAGCGGTCTGCTCCTGCTGCTGCGCGGCCGCCCCCCGCTGTGCGCGCTCAGCGGTCTGCTCCTGCTGCTGCGCGGCCGCCCCCCGCTGTGCGCGCTCAGCGGTCTGCTCCTGCTGCTGCGCGGCCGCCCCCCGCTGTGCGCGCTCAGCGCCTCGCTCCTGCTGCTGCGAGGGTGGCTGCTGCTGTGCGGGCTCAGCGCTCCGGCCCTGCTGGGCCCTGCCAGGATTCACCGCTGCTTGCCGAAGGGGCGACGTAAAAGGTAAAGGTAAAGGTGGGGAAGAGCCTCCACAGGCTTAACTTCCCGGTTTTAACGTCTAGCTTTAGACCATTATTTGATCTGCCCGACGCGCCAAGTGCAGTACCCCCCACTAGTAGTGAATGGGTCCCGGGGAGGCCTGTGCCGAAGCCTTGGCGATTCTATTAGGCGTTCCCGAAGGAATTGGCTTGGATTGGCGCTGAGCCGGTCAGCTATGCCGCGTTTGTCCTCACAAAGTTTCGACATGGGAGGAATCGAACCTGTGCCCTCTCGGAGGGTTTAGACACTAGCTCCAGCGCCTTCAAAGAAGGCCTTTCTTAGCCGCGACACAAAAGGTAAAGGTGGGGAAGAGCCTCCACAAGCTTCACTTCCCGGTTTTAACGTCTAGCTTTAGACCATTATTTGATCTGCCCGACGCGCCAAGTGCAGTACCCCCCACTAGTAGTGAATGGGTCCCGGGGAGGCCTGTGCCGAAGCCTTGGCGATTCTATTAGGCGTTCCCGAAGGAATTGGCTTGGATTGGCGCTGAGCCGGTCAGCTATGCCGCGTTTGTCCTCACAAAGTTTCGACATGGGAGGAATCGAACCTGTGCCCTCTCGGAGGGTTTAGACACTAGCTCCAGCGCCTTCAAAGAAGGCCTTTCTTAGCCGCGACGTGAAATCACCTGCGACAGGGGTGTGAGTGCAGCGACTCAATGAATAGAGACAGCCCCTTCCCCTGACGGGCGAGAGGCTACTCAATTTCCTTCGAGCATTACATCAGGCGGCAGCCGCACCTGGCTCATCGTCTGCTTCATGAGATGTCGCTGGCGTGGTGCGAGTCGGGGCTACCGTGCTGGTGGGGCGCGCCGTGCCTGCAACCTTCCTTCTGGCACCCACCGCGGTCAGCGCTGCGCAGCCTGCATGCAAAGCTATCCAACCATTCAATTTAACTTATTGCAAGCATATGGCACTGCCGTGCGGACAAGCAATCGAGAGGCGAGAAGCGAGGCATGCCAGCGGGCAAAGGCAGCCCGGCTTACCATCCGTGTCGAATGCAGTGCCCGTTGCCAGCTTGATCATGACATCTGCCTGTAACTGAGAGATAACACCTTCTGCCTTCCACAGGTCTATTGCCAAAGCCAGAAACTTGCTGAAATCGATGCCTGCTTTGCCCAGCTCGCCCTTCAGCCGCGACCGCTCGGAGCGGCTGCCGGCGGCGGCGCACCGCTCAGTGAAGAAGTCCTTGAACTCCTCCCAGAACACGATGGAATGGCAAAAGAACTTGATCTCGTGGGAGTAGCCTGACTGAACGGCGATGGCGACGCGCGCCTGTGGATGTGCTTCACAAAACCTTT
>NW_005434878.1:1694-2571 GCF_000147415.1 Chlorella variabilis | reverse complement strand
GGTTCGGGGCCGGGGACGATGCCAGAGTGTGGGTGGCAGTCGGGTTGGTGCCCCGCAGCAGGGCTCCCCGCTGCTGCCCCTCCCCCCTCCCTCGCAGACCCACACCCACCCCACACCCCCCTGCTGCAGTATGGCGGCGTGATCATCAACGGCGCACCGAGTACGTGATGTCGTCCCACAAGGCCGTCAACACTCTGTTTTTCACGTTGCCTGGGGCAGCATGTTCCCAGGCAACCTAATACAGAGTGTTGGCAGCCTTGTGTGTGGACATCACGTATTTGGTGATGCCGTCGATGACCACGGCGCCATACAGTAGCAGGGGAGTGTGGGGTGCAGGAGGTGGGTGTGGGTCAGCGAGGGAGGGGGGAGGGGCAGGGGCAGGCGCAGTACTTCTCGCAGAAGTTGGCGTCGCCGGCGCAGGGGCAGCCCGGCTTGCAGGCGCCCACGCAGGTGCAGGGCAGATACTGGGGCCACATCTGTGGGCAGGGGGTGAGGGCGGGTGGCAGGTGGCAGGTAAAGGTAAAGGTAAAGGTGGGGAAGAGCCTCCACAAGCTTCACTTCCCGGTTTTAACGTCTAGCTTTAGACCATTATTTGATCTGCCCGACGCGCCAAGTGCAGTACCCCCCACTAGTAGTGAATGGGTCCCGGGGAGGCCTGTGCCGAAGCCTTGGCGATTCTATTAGGCGTTCCCGAAGGAATTGGCTTGGATTGGCGCTGAGCCGGTCAGCTATGCCGCGTTTGTCCTCACAAAGTTTCGACATGGGAGGAATCGAACCTGTGCCCTCTCGGAGGGTTTAGACACTAGCTCCAGCGCCTTCAAAGAAGGCCTTTCTTAGCCGCGGCAGGGGAGAGGTGGAGGGGAGGCACAGGGGCTGG
>NW_005434878.1:0-1222 GCF_000147415.1 Chlorella variabilis | reverse complement strand
GACGCATGTCAGGCTTGTGCTGGGTCTGCTGGGGCGAGGCGCAGCACAGCAGGCTGCTGCACCCGTGCGGAGGGGGCAGAGGTGTCAGACAGCACGTGGCTGTCTGACGCATCCTGATCAGCAGGCTGCCCAGCCCATAGCCTGGCTGGCAGGCCTCCTTCTCCAGTCGCTTTCTCCGCAGGCAGCAGCTTCGCCCCGTGCCATACCAGCACGTGCGACGCCCCCCCAGGCCCCCGTTTCCGCAGCTGCCGCTCCTCATGGATGTTTTGCGGTTGGGGTGGCCCCTCCGCCAGGGCACAGGGGATCAGCAGACCGCAGCGGAGCTGACGAGGCGGGCCAGCGGCAGCTGCCGTCCTGTTGAGCGCCGCGGCCGAGGAGCAGGGCTGGGGCAACGAGGGGCAGCGGGCGACAGGGGCAGTGGGGCCGACGGCACCGGAGGGCGGCACGCCGCTGGGGCTGCCAGCCGCAGAGCAGGCACTGGGTCGACAGCCGGCAGGACTATGCCGGCGGCAGAGATTAGGGGTTGGATCGTGGTGGCTGTGCGCCGCTCGCTGGGCGGGTAGCAGCCACATGGCCGCCGCAGGGCGGCAGCGGGTATGGCGCAGGGAGAGCGGCAGCCAGTGTTCCGGGGACAGCAGACAGCCCGGGCGGCGAGACAGCAGACGGCATGGCACAGCGCCTGGCGGCGTCAGAGGCCGCGGAGCCGCTTGCGCCGCTAGGGACATGGTGTTGTGTGACTAGGGAGATGGTGTAGACGTTCCCATTGACGACACTCATTGCTATGTGGAACATACACAGCCCCACAGAGTCATCAGACGCACAACAGAGCAAAGACGGAGAGGCATCCCCCATGCCTCTCATGTGGAAAGAAGCTGCTCTGCACATCCAAGGTTCGAGCCAAACCCCAAGCCCAGGAGGCTGTATTCGTGTCCCTGGTTGCTGCCCCGGCCCAGCAGAGTTGCAGGCATCCGTCACTCGGCACCCACAGGGCGTGCCAGTCCCTCCCCACTCCCCCCAGTGCTCTTCCTGCAGCTAGCCAGCTTGGCGCAGGGCCTGGCCCTCGCCCACAAGGCCAGCAGAGGCAGCAGCAGCAGCAGACACAGGAGCAGCAGCATGGCGCAGGTCGGCAGCGCCGCGCCTGGCAGCGACGCGCCCGGCGGCTACTCCGCCTCGGCAGGCGCATCGCCCGTGTCTACAGGGAGCGTGATGGAGACACGGCGCG
>NW_005434879.1:1789-2586 GCF_000147415.1 Chlorella variabilis | reverse complement strand
TGCCAGATCTCGCAGGCGTCGGCCATGAACTTGAAGCTCAGGCCACGCCGCGTGGCTTGCCGCACGGAGAGCAGTTGCTCGGCGGCGCCTGGGACGTGCAGCACGTCGCGCAGGATGAAGGGGCCGTTGGGCGTGTGCAGCAGCACGTGCCCGGCAGTGGTGGCTTTGCCAGTGCCGCCGTTGCCAAAGGTGATGGTGATGGCCTCCTTCAGCAGGTAGGGGTCGAGCAGAACAGAGGAGTCGTGAGTAAGGTGGCAAGATGCACCGGTGTCTAGCACCCAGCGTTGGGAGCTGTCACTGCCCTGGCTGGTGCTGCAGCTGCTCCGGCTAATGTTGTGGCTGCGCCGGCTGATCCTGTTCTGGCTGCTCCACCTGGTGTTGAGGACACCCCCCGTCCGCTGCTGGGTGGCCCCAGGCACGGGGGCCCTGCTGAGGCTGACAGGGCAATGGCAGCGGCAAACCGCTGGTGCGGGCGCTGCTGCTTGTTGGACGGCGGGCCACCTGGCTGCACCAGCGCCCGCCAGCTGTCCAGCCTGCTCACCTACAGCACCCACCGCGTTGGGACGCGGCCAGACCGAAAGCCAGATGGCCAAACCGAAAGCCACGTGCCCCACACCCGCGCCAGCTGGCAAAACCCAACGGTCAGCTCCCCCGACCCAATGCCATCTGTCAGCACCCTCCAGCTGGCGGCGACATCTGGCAGGCACCCGCCATCTGGCTATTCTCCCATGCATGCATATAATCCCCTGCATTTCGCCTTGTTTGTCATTCTCTCCTAGTGCCCTTCCTTCCTCAGT
>NW_005434879.1:0-892 GCF_000147415.1 Chlorella variabilis | reverse complement strand
ATTACGCATTATTCCCTCACTTAACAAAATGTGAATCCGGGGTTGATGGCCCGATCATCACCATTCCCGGGCTGGCGGTCAGAGGTGCTCCCGAAACACGTGAGCCGCAGCCGGTGGCCAAGCGGGTCCCAAAGTACGCCTTCGGCTCCCCGAGCCGGAACACAAACATCCTCACTTCATCCGACTCCACACTCAACGCCTACTGCGACGCCAACCACGCTGGCGACATTGACACCCGCCGCTCAACCACCGGCTACGTGTTCACCTTCAACAACGGCGCCATCACCTGGAGCTCCCGCCTGCAGCCCACTGTCGCTGCATCCACCACCGAAGCTGAGTACATGGCTGCCGCCTCCACCGTTAAGGAAGCCCTGTGGCTCCGCAAGCTCTTCACCGACCTGGACCTGCACATCGCATGCATCGACATCAAGTCCGACAGCCAGTCCGCCATCCACATGCTCAAGAACCCCGTCATCTCCCTCCGCTCCAAGCACATCGACATCGTGCACCACTTTGCCCGCGAGCGAATCGCCCGTGGAGAAGTCAACTTTTTCTACATCCCCACCGACTCCATGGTCGCCGACATCCTGACCAAGCCCGTGCCCACCAACAAGTTCAAGTTCTGCCGCGACGCAATGGGCATTGCCTAAGTGCAACGGTTGTGCAGCCTGCGTGGGAGTGTTGAGCTGTGACAATGCCACGTGTCCAGTCTACACATCCGCTGCACTGATACCCTCATTCCCGCCTTTCCCGCCCCAGACACCGCACAATTGTGTTTCCCCACCCCATTCCCAGTTGATCGACACTTGTGCCACTCCCTTTCGTGCACCTGACCCAGCCATTATGCTCACCGATACCATGATGCCTTTGTGCCGCATCGTACCCGCATCGT
>NW_005434880.1:1381-2614 GCF_000147415.1 Chlorella variabilis | reverse complement strand
TCGCTCATCTCCCCACTGCGCCGCAAGTCAGACGCCGCCGCCTTCCTCAAGACCGCCATCACCATGCTAGAGCGCCAGACCGGCTACACTGTCAAGCGCATTCGCTCCGACAATGGCGGCGAGTTCATCAACACCGAACTGGACACCTTCTACCAGTCCAAGGGCATCAAGTCAGAGACCTCCGTCCCCTACACGCCCCAGCAGAACGGCAAAGCCGAGCGTCTCAACCGCACGCTGCTGGATAAGGCGCGTCCAATGCTGGCGGATGCCAACCTGCCCAAGTTCTTGTGGGCAGAAGCCATCGTCACCGCCAACTACCTGCGCAACCGCTCTCCAATCTCATCCCAAGACACCACCTCCTACGAACTGTTCCACGGCACCAAGCCTGACCTGTCCCACCTGCGCACATTCGGAGCCCGAGCCTACGCCCACGTTCCCACCGTGCTGCGCACCAAGCTCGACGCCGTCAGCGAGCCCGGCCGTTTCATCGGCTACCCCGCCAACACCAAGGGATACAAGATTCTACTTGACAACGGCACAACCGTCATCAGCCGCGATGTCACCTTCGATGAGACCAGCTCCATCCTGCCCAAGACCAACCTGCCCAAGACCAACCTTCCCAAGACCAACTTGGAAAGGCGGGAATGAGGGTATCAATGCAGCGGATGTGTAGACTGGACACGTGGCATTGTCACAGCTCAACACTCCCACGCAGGCTGCACAGCCGTTGCACTTAGGCAATGCCCATTGCGTCGCGGCAGAACTTGAACTTGTTGGTGGGCACGGGCTTGGTCAGGATGTCGGCGACCATGGAGTCGGTGGGGATGTAGAAGAAGTTGACTTCTCCACGGGCGACTCGCTCGCGGGCAAAGTGGTGCACGATGTCGATGTGCTTGGAGCGGAGGGAGATGACGGGGTTCTTGAGCATGTGGATGGCGGACTGGCTGTCGGACTTGATGTCGATGCATGCGATGTGCAGGTCCAGGTCGGTGAAGAGCTTGCGGAGCCACAGGGCTTCCTTAACGGTGGAGGCGGCAGCCATGTACTCAGCTTCGGTGGTGGATGCAGCGACAGTGGGCTGCAGGCGGGAGCTCCAGGTGATGGCGCCGTTGTTGAAGGTGAACACGTAGCCGGTGGTTGAGCGGCGGGTGTCAATGTCGCCAGCGTGGTTGGCGTCGCAGTAGGCGTTGAGTGTGGAGTCGGATGGAGTGAAGATGATGCCGTAGTCTGTGG
>NW_005434880.1:0-1087 GCF_000147415.1 Chlorella variabilis | reverse complement strand
TGGAGATCTGGTTCTTGACGGAGTTAAGCATGTATGTGTTGTTGGTGATGACCAGAATGTCGTCGACGTAGATGAGCAGGTAGGCTGGTGGTGAGGAGGGCTTGATGAAGAGGCCTGGGTCAGCAGTTGACTCCTTGAAGCCCATGGACTCGATCTCGGTCTTCAGGGTGCGGTGCCAGGCTCGGGAGGCTTGCTTGAGTCCGTAGAGGGCCTTGTTCAACTTGCAGGCCAGGTCTGGGTTATCATAGTTGTAGCCAGGTGGTTGCTGGATGTACACATCCTCGTCCAGCTTGCCGTTGAGGAATGCAGTCTTGATGTCGAGTTGGTGAATTTCCAGGTCCAGGTCAGCAGCGATGGCTAGCACGGTGCGCAGGGTGGAATATTTGGAGACGGGGGCAAACACTTCGTCGTAGTCGATGCCTTCGCGCTGGTGGAAACCTTTGACGACGAGGCGGGCCTTGTGGCGCTCAATGTTGCCGTTGGCATCGCGCTTCTCCTTGTACACCCACTTGACTGGGATGGGCTTGATGCTGGGAGGTGCAGGTTGCAGGGTCCAGGTGTCGTTGGCGGCGAGGGATGCAATCTCCTCATCCATGGCGAGGCGCCACTGGTCGGCCTCGGGGGATTGCAGGGCTTCCTCCAGGCTGGTGGGCTCAGCAGCGGTGGTGGCAATGTTGACGATGGCGGTGGTGCGATCAGTGATGCGGTAGGCGTCGTCCTGCCACAAGCTGGCTGGACGGCGTGCAGCGGCGCGCTCGGTGCGTCGCANTGCGATGGGAGGGGAAGGTGGAGCTTCTGGCTCGGCTGGCGCTCCCACGGCTTCATTGTCGTCGGTGTCGCTGAAGGGAATGGTCTCGGGCAAGTTGGTCTTGGGCAGGTTGGTCTTGGGCAGCATGGAGCTGGTCTCATCGAAGGTGACATCGCGGCTGATGACGGTTGTGCCGTTGTCAAGTAGAATCTTGTATCCCTTGGTGTTGGCGGGGTAGCCGATGAAACGGCCGGGCTCGCTGACGGCGTCGAGCTTGGTGCGCAGCACGGTGGGAACGTGGGCGTAGGCTCGGGCTCCGAATGTGCGCAGGTGGGACAG
>NW_005434881.1:2121-2617 GCF_000147415.1 Chlorella variabilis | reverse complement strand
TATGACCTCAAGGCCAGTATGCCCAGCGCAAACATGTCCATGGATGGGTCCGCGGCGATGGTGGCCTCGCCCGCCAGGTCGGCGGCAGGGATCTGCGTGTGGTGGGTGATGGTGGTGGGTGTGGTGGTGTGGTGGTGGTGGGGATCGAGGCAGGGTTGAGATGCTCAGCCAGGGTGCAGGAAGGGCGGGGATGCCTGCCGCGAGCGCACGCCCACCCGAAAAGGCAGACATGCGGGCGCGCCCGCCTGCTCCCTGCGCCCCCCCCTCCGCCAGCGGCGCACCTCTGGCGACGTGTAGCGCAGCGCGTACGACACATCCGCCGCCTGCCCGCTCCACGCCCAGTTCTCAAAGTCGACCAGCTTCCAGGCACCCTCCTTGCTGCGCGGCGCGGCGGGGCGGGGCGGGGCGGGGCGGGCAAGGTGAGCGTGGCTGCTATGGCGGGCACCTTGGCACCCCCAGCCGCCAGACGCACACACACAAGCCGCCCCGCCACGCG
>NW_005434881.1:0-758 GCF_000147415.1 Chlorella variabilis | reverse complement strand
CAGGATGGGGGCAGGGGAGCGCGCGTGGGCGGGCGGGATGCGCGTGCCGGGAGCAGGGGGTGGCGTGGCGGCGCGTGGCGGCCGCCGGCCGCACCTGAAGCTGCCCTGGCGCTTGGGGCGGGGCGGGCGCTCGCCGGTGATGCTTCCCGAGCGGCTGGGCGTGCCCTGCAGCAGCAGCAGCAGCAGCAGCAGCCCGCGGCGGAGGCGGCGGTACACACGGTCGAGCCGAGCGGCGGGCACACAGCGGGCAGCAGCTGGCGGCGGCGGCAGGCATGGCGCAGCCGTGCGGTGGCGGGCCAGGCTGCCGCCATCCTCCCAGCAGCAGCAGCGGTGGGGGCTGGCCGCGTGGGCTGCCGGGCGGGGGCACTCACGCTGCCTGGGCGCCGCGACGACGACAGCTGCCTGCCGGGGCTGGCGTGGGCTTTGAGGGCGGCAGCCACGCCCGCCTGCATGCCCATCTGGTAGGCCAGCCCAGGGTCCTGTGCAGCGGTAGTGGCGTCGGCGGCGGCAGAAGCAGCGGGGGTAAGGTGGGGGTAAGGTGGCAAGCTGGGGCTGGCAGGCGGCGGCGGCGGAGGGGCGGCGGCGCCTCAGGCGCCCACCCCAGGCGTGCGGCCCTCTGCCTTGGCGCAAAAGGGCAGCTGGGCGGGCCGCCAAGGGAGCGAGGGCGGCAAGCGCAGGGCTGGGCGTCGTGGCGGGGCTGGGTGTGGCGCCAGGGCGCGCGCCAACCCTTAAAAAACCCTCCCTCCCTCCTTCCCTGC
>NW_005434882.1:1659-2644 GCF_000147415.1 Chlorella variabilis | reverse complement strand
TGGGGTGCCTCTGGGGCTGCCCTGGGGCCCTGCGGCATGCCCAGCCGTGTGCTGCCCGGCGTGCCGCCAACGCCCACCCAGCGCCCGCCCCCGAGCACCCACCCCGCCCCCTCCCTCCCTCCTCCGGCCCTGCAGTGGGGCGCGGTGGAGCGGCGGCCGCGGCGGTACGACTGGTCTGGCTATAAGCAGCTGTTCCGCCTGGTACGGGCGCTGGGCCTCAAGCTGCAGGTGGTGATGAGCTTCCACGCTTGCGGAGGCAACGTGGGGGACAACGCACAGATCCCGCTGCCGCAGTGGGTGCTGCAGGTGCGGGGCTGCGGGGCAGCGGGGGGCAGGGGGGGCAGCCGTGGGAGGGGCGCCGCCGTGGGCGTGTCGCAGGAGCAGCCGCTGTGCTTGCCGTTCAAGCCTGGGCCTGCCCACACCGCGCCCACACGCTCAGGCAGGCGCCTTCCCCTCCTTTCCCCTCCCACCATGCACCTACCACCCCCACGCATGCCTCCTTCCCCACCACACCCGTACCGCACCCTTGTACCGCCCCCCTGTGGTACCGCCAGGTGGGCGACACCGACCCCGACATCTTCTTCACCGACCGCCCGCGCGACGTGTTCCCGGGGCAGCGCAACCGCGAGTGCCTGTCCTTCTTTGCGGACGAGGAGCCAGGCCTTCTCAAGGGGCGGTCGCCCATGCAGTGCTACGTGGAGTTCATGCGGTGAGGCGCCTGCGGGGGGGGGGGAAAGGAAAGGGCGGCTCTTTCCACCCTGTGGTTGAGTGGCATGGCCTTGGGTGTGTGTCGTCCTGCCATGTGGAGTCCGTGTGATGCGGGGGCTGTGTGGGGAGTGCGGGCTGCGTGGCGTGCCCCCATTCCACCCAGCCGCGCCGCCCCACCCATCCACCCAGCCGACCCCACCACACACCACCTGCACCCCTCCTCACCTCACCTCAACCCAACCTCACCTCACCTCTGTTCCCCGCCCCCCCCACCCCC
>NW_005434882.1:0-573 GCF_000147415.1 Chlorella variabilis | reverse complement strand
GGGGCACACGGGTGGGCAGGGCGGGCGGGGGGCGGCGCCAGCCAGCGTGGGCTGGTGCCGGGCGGGGAGGGCGGCGGCCCCAGGCAGCGGCCGCGAGCGCAGCCCGAGGCGTCACCTTTGCCCGTTGGCTTGGCGGCCCCCGCTGCACCCTGCTCACAGCGTTGCCTGCCCACTCTGGCACAAGCATGCACTGCTCCTGTGCGCCTCCCGGCCACCCACCGCCTCTTCCCACCACCCACCCACACAACACACACACACACACACACACACACAACCCTGCAGGCCCCCACGACACCGGATCCTACAACTCCTCCCCCGAGGAGACAGGCTTCTTCTGCAGCTGGGGGGGCAACTGGGAGACGACCTACGGGCGGTGAGGCGACGCAGCAGTCTGCGGCGGCAGGCGGCGGCGGGCAGGGCAGCCATGCCGGGGAGGGCCGCCGTGCCGGGGCGGCTATGCTGGGGTGAAATGCAAGCGTGGAGGCGGCGTGGGGCCGGCCTTGGCTGGCGCCGCCGGGTTGTGTCGATGCGCGCAAACCCTAACCCCCGCGCCTCCCGCCCGGCCCCCTCCCC
>NW_005434883.1:1946-2654 GCF_000147415.1 Chlorella variabilis | reverse complement strand
GCACCCCCGCCCCACCTGCAGCTCCCCCTCCAGCAGCGCCCGCGCCTCGCCGTCGTTGCGCAGCACGTCGAGCGCCTCTGGGTCCAGCCAGTCGGGGGCCCAGGCGGAGGCTGTCCAGGTCCAGGCGGTACGCATCCCGGAAGCGGCGGCGGTTGTACCGCAAAAACTCCATGCGCTGCCCCTCGATGGCTGTCCCCTCCATGCCGTCCTCGCCGTACAGAAACTGCATCACCTCGCCCATCGCGTTGCGCACCGTGCCGTCGTACCTGCGGGCGGGGCGAGGGCGGGGCGGGCGGGCAGGCCAGCAGGGGCAGGATGGGTGGGCCAGAACGGCAGCTGCCTGGGGCCCTGCCAGCGTGCGCCTCACTGTCCCTCTGAGGCCCCTGCCTGCCTGGCCCCAAATCATTTCCTCCCCGTCCCTGCCCTCCTAGGCACGTGCACCAAGCCACCGCCCACAGCACCGACCAGAGTCAACCAGCCAGGCAGGCCGGCCAGGCCAGGGCCGGGCCAGGCCACTGCGCCCCACCTGACCATCAGGTCCTCCATCGCCTTGACCAGCCTGCGCTGGATGTAGCCCGTGGAGGCTGTCTTGACGGCGGTGTCGATGAGGCCCTCCCGCCCGCCCATGGCGTGGAAGTAAAACTCCTGGGGGGTGAGGCCGCGCAGGTAGGAGTTCTGCGGGGCAGGGTGGTGGTGGGGGGCGGGGCA
>NW_005434883.1:0-354 GCF_000147415.1 Chlorella variabilis | reverse complement strand
GGGAGGGGGGGGGGCGCGCAGCCAGGCACGCAGGGTGAGGCAGGCGGGAGTTCGTCTCCCTCTCCCGGTGCCCGCCAGCGGGGGGCGCAGCAGGCAGCGCCACAGCCCGGCTGCCATCCCCGAGGCAGCCGCCCAGCAGCCCCGCAGCGGCCCCTTGCCAGGAGACCCGCAGGCGCCCCCGCCCTGCCGCTGCTGCGCTGCGCCGCCCCCCCGCACATACCTGCGCGTCCACTGGCGACATGGCGTCTGGCTCGCCGTCCTTGTACCATGCCGCGCGCCGCTCCAGGTTGACGCGCGGCATGAACATGGACACCACCTGCTTGCCCGTCCACAGCGGGCGCGGCTTGAGCACGG
>NW_005434884.1:1725-2654 GCF_000147415.1 Chlorella variabilis | reverse complement strand
ACGTGACGCCGGGGAGCAGGCCGGGCAGCAGGCATGCGCGGCATGCGCGACCCGGGCCTGCAGACCCCACATTACCACGCCACACATCTGCGGCCCCTCCCACACAGCGCGCCGCCCCACCCAGGCCCCACGCCGACGCTCACGTTGTAGCCGGTACCCAGGATCGAATACTTGAGCTCGTACTCGTCTGCGGCGGCGCGCACGCCAGAGCCGACCTTCTTGTAGGGGATCATCTTGAGGTAATCAAAGCGGTTCCTCACGTAGTGCCGCACATACAGCGGGCCGCAGCCGTAGTACTGCTTGACCGCAGACTGCGGGGTGGGGGAGGTTGGGGTGGGGGAGAGGGAGGCGGGGGCGGCGGGGGTGGGCGCTGCGGCGTGGGACGCATGCGGCGGCGGCGGGACGGTGGGGTGCCGCCAGCTGCGCGCGGGCGTGCCGGCTGCCTGCCGCCGCGCGGGCCGTGGCCTGCCTCCCGCGCGATCTCGCGCGACCGGCACCCTCCCCAAACACGCAAATACAACACACAGACCAACACAAACTGATCCCCGCGGGTGCGGCGGCGGCAGGCGGCGGGCGGCAGCTGGGCGGCGCACCGCCGGGAACGCCACGTCGGTCTCAATCATCTTCTTGAAGGCCAGGATGGCGGAGCGGGGCACCTTGAAGGGCTGCTTGTACAGCCCCAACCTCACAAAGCGCGTGTTCATTGCTGAGTTGGTGGGGACGATGAGCACCTTGCCGCGGGACACGCGGCGCAGCAGGCCTGCGGGCGCAAGCGGGCGCAAGGCGGGGCAACGGGGGGCGCAGGCTCGGCGGCGGGCTGCTGCAGGGCTGCTGTGCCAGCGGGCCGCCCCAGGCTGGCCGCCAGCGGTGCGGCAGGAAGCGCGCCGCTGGCTGAGTGGGGGAGCAGGCGCGTAGGACTTGCTGGTGCA
>NW_005434884.1:0-1110 GCF_000147415.1 Chlorella variabilis | reverse complement strand
GGCACCCTGGCTGGCGGCCTGGCGATGAGGAAGGTGGCGTGAAGTACATTTTCAGAGGCGGTCCTGTGGCATGGGGGAGGGAAGCTGGGTGAAAGGCCCCCTACCCGCTCAAATTGAAACAAAATTGGCAACACTGCACCGTATCTCCCTCTGGAGCTGCGCCAGCCAGCCGCAAGCGTCCTGGCAGGGGGACGCTGGTCTGGCGAGGGATGGCCCTCTCACAGGCCCTGCTAGCCTCCTTTTTGTGCTTGGCGCTGGCCCCAGTGTGCCAGGTGAGCGCCGGGGCAGGAATGGTGCCCTGCCGCGGGTGTGGGAATCCACCCCGCAGCACATGCTGCCCCTGCCTCTCTGGCTCTGCCCCAAACCCGCTCACACAGCGCAGCGCCGCACACCGAAGCTTGCTGCACGCCCCCATGGCCCGCCCTGCAGCCCGCCACGCCGGCAGGACCCGCCGTAACGCTGCTGCCGCTTCCGCCTGGCGAGGTGGTGCTGCAAGCAGTAGCACACTTCCCGCTGCTGTCGCCGCCTTACGATGCGCGGGTGGCAGCTGTGAGGGCGGCGCTGCTGGCGTTTGGCAGCCAGGCCACCAGCCGCTATGCAGCCGCGGCCGGGCTCACAGGTGCGCACACATGCATCTGCCGCATCCCGCACCGCTCTGTTCCTGCGCTCCCATATTCCCTGCTGCTGATGCATGGCATGGTTGAGCCTGCTGTGCCAGAGTGCATTCATTCATTCATTCATTCAGCACACAGCCCGGCCGCCTCTTGCTCGAGGGCGGCCCACTTTGGCCTGGGCCGCCCGGGCCGCCCTCCCCCCCGGGCGCATGTTCGGTGTTGGAGGGGTGTGCCCAGCGATAGGGGGCCCCTGAAGGCATGCGCCGAGGCCGGGAAGCGTGGTTCGGCGCTGCTGCACGCTTGGCGATTTGACCAGAACCACGTGCCGCCGAGCTGCGGCCGCAGTTTCCGGCCCACGGTCTACGGTCGCAGCCACGGGACTCGGCGGCACGGCGTTTGGGCCCAAGCTTGCTGCCGCCGCCGCCGTGCCCGGGGGGCAGCGCGGCGGCGGCGGCACGCTGCGACGCCCCCGTGCTGCCGAGCTGCGGCCGTAGTT
>NW_005434885.1:2124-2660 GCF_000147415.1 Chlorella variabilis | reverse complement strand
CCTTCCACCCCGCGAAGACCAACCGGTGACTAATCATACCGAGTCGCTGAGAATCGCTGCGATGTGGCCCGCGGCGTGGACCGGAGGAGGTAACGGGCGGGCCACGCCGGGCAGGCGAGGCGCCGCCAGAGACGCGCGGTGGCCAGTCGCCCGTAAGGAGTCCACCGGCTTCCGCGGGCTGCGCGTGGAGGCGCGCGCAGAGGTGACCATCGGGGCGGTCAACGTCGCCGGCGCCCGGCTGGTCGACGCCACCAGCGTGCCGCTGCCGCCGACCCCCGTGCCCCGACACGGGGGTTGTCGCACGACACGCCCCGCCACCCACGCCTCGGTCCGCAGTTAGCTGGCGAGGCAAGGCCGAGTTTGGTTACAAGGGATAAACGCAGGGTGTATGTGCTAGTATAGACGCATGGTGTGTACGTGCGTGTGTGTGTATGTGTGTGGGCGGGGGGGGGGGGGGGGGGGAGCGGGCCGGGACCGAAAGGGGTTTAGGGGGGAAGCGATGGGGCCCCCTTGGTGGGGTTGCTCCCCAGCTCGGA
>NW_005434885.1:0-1126 GCF_000147415.1 Chlorella variabilis | reverse complement strand
TGCGACGGCGGCGGCAGCAAGCCGTGGACCGAAAACTCCGTGCCGCCGAGTCCCGTGGCTGTGGCCGTGGGCTTCTGGCAGGAAACTACGGCCGCAGCTCGGCAGCACGGGGGCGTCGCAGCGTGCCGCCGCCGCCGCGCTGCCCCCCGGGCACGGCGGCGGCGGCAGCAAGCTTGGGCCCAAACGCCGTGCCGCCGAGTCCCGTGGCTGCGACCGTAGACCGTGGGCCGGAAACTGCGGCCGCAGCTCGGCGGCACGTGGTTCTGGTCAAATCGCCAAGCGTGCAGCAGCGCCGAACCACGCTTCCCGGCCTCGGCGCATGCCTTCAGGGGCCCCCTATCGCTGGGCACACCCCTCCAACACCGAACATGCGCCCGGGGGGGAGGGCGGCCCGGGCGGCCCAGGCCAAAGTGGGCCGCCCTCGAGCAAGAGGCGGCCGGGCTGTGTGCTGAATGAATGAATGAATGAAGCGCTGTGCCTGCCAGTCAAACTCAAGGTGAGGAGCAAGAATACCACGGCTGGTCCAAGGGTTCGCCAGCCTCGTTGCCGCACCGGGGGGGGGTCCTGCCGGGTGCGGGCGTGTGCCGCAAACTGGGACGAGGCATGCATGTCAGATCAGAAGCGGAATTGAACCCAAAAGGGCAGGCAGTGGGCTGCATCGATGCGCGCGTAGCCGGCCGCCTCGCCGCCACCCACGGTAAACGCAGCGGGGCCGCCGCCTGAGCTGTTTTCCGCCGCCCAGGCCTCGTCGACGTAGGCCATCGTCCCGGAGACGTCAATTTCCAAAAAGCCAGGGTTGTTGGCGGGACAGCTCCAGGAGCGTCTGCTGACTCAGCGCGTATAATTGATCCACCCCACACTGTCGGTCCAATTCCTTTCTATCAGACAGCCAAAGCGACACCCGCCTACATGGGACGACCCGCGGCCGTATCGCTGGCGGCAGCCGGCAACCTGGCCGCCCTGCGCCAGCTGCTGGGGCCACTCCGGGACAGGCAATGGCGCGCGACCCGGACTCCGGCACCACGCCCCTGCACGCGGCCGCGAGCGGGGGGCACGTCGCGGCTATGGACTGGCTGCTAGCCCACATCCACGACCACCACAGCGACACCGCCGCCACGGTGGCGGC
>NW_005434886.1:1369-2687 GCF_000147415.1 Chlorella variabilis | reverse complement strand
CGATGACTTTGCGCTCCTCCAGTCTCGGTTTGAAGTCCGGTCGCCAGCTGCTCCACGCGTGGCGCTGGCTCCCTCTCTGATGCGTTGCCTGTGACCGATAGAGATGATTGTGTGCGAGGCGCACCCCGGCGGAGAGGGTGGCGGCATACATGTTTCCGGTTGCTGAGGGCCTGAGCGTTGAGCAATGAGCAATGAGCGTTGAGCAATGAGCAATGAGCCATGGCAGTAAAAGCAGGTGAGCAACATTGGTCGCATTGGGGCGCGGAAGAGACCGGCCGCTGGACGCGGCGCCCCCGAGAGCAGCGAGTCTGCCCCCACTGCCACGACGGCATTGAAGATGCCCCTCACATGCTGCTCACCTGCCCCCTTTACGCCCCGCTGCGCCTCAACTTTCCTGACCTGTTTGCTGAGCCCCATCCTCCCCACCGCTGCCTCCGCCAGAAACCGTGCCACCTCGCCGCCTTTGCTGCCGCCTGTCACCAGCGCTGGCTGACCGCCACCGTTGCGCTGCCTGCAGTCCCGCCCTGAACCCCCACTCTCATGTCCACCCCCTTTGCTCTTACCGCACCACACCTGCTCCACGACATGCAGTACTGTCTGCCCGCTCACACACTAAACGCTCGGTGACCTGTCAGTTGGCCTGTCCTGCCTGTTGTTCTACTGCTTCATCCCTCCTTGCTCGAACAACAAAGTCTGTGCTGCAAGCTTGTTCTTGCTGAAACCAGACTGTAAGCCCACACAAGCAAGCATTGTGCAGTGATTGGCTACACACGTGAATTGCGCATGCATCTAGCGCCATGTGCGCTTGCTTTGCCACACCAGGTGGGATCAATGGCTATTGTGAAGTAGTGCATAGAAGGATTGACAGACAAAGTAAAGACTCGATGACAACCAGCCGGAGAAATAGAGTAAAAACTGAGAGCGGCGAGCTTGAACTCGAGGCAACCGGTTCAATGGCTCCAGATCAGCTGAGCTAGGTAGCAACACAAGTGTCAGCACCAGTGGAGTTGGTGCCGGTCCCCACTGGGCAGTCCTGCAAAGTGAGGCATAAGTTGCAAACTTGGAACAAGTGGCCACACATGCCGGCAAAAGAAAGCAAAACTCGACCAGGAAGCCGCTTGCTTGTGTGGGCTTAAAGTCTGGTAAAGCAAGAACTAGCTTGCAACATAGACTCCCCGCCGAAACGGGACGGGAACCGGGCGAAAGCAGAGAAAGCAATAAAACAGGGGTGGAGCAAGGCGACATGCAACGCACGCAGCTGACAGGGCACGCATCGAAACGTGTGTATGACTGGCAAAGTGGCATGGCGCATTGGGGA
>NW_005434886.1:0-1064 GCF_000147415.1 Chlorella variabilis | reverse complement strand
TCCGGTGGATGGGAGGCAAGGAAACGCGGGGGGTTGCCACGTGCGCTACCGCCGCCGCCGCAGGCAGCACCCCTGCGGCGGCGGCAGCGGCAGCAAGCCGTGGACCCAAACGCCGTGCCGCCGCCGCCGCAGGCAGCACCCCTGCGACGGCGGCGGCAGCAAGCCGTGGACCGAAACTCCGTGCCGCCGAGTCCCGTGGCTGTGGCCGTGGGCTTCTGGCAGGAAACTACGGCCGCAGCTCGGCAGCACGGGGGCGTCGCAGCGTGCCGCCGCCGCCGCGCTGCCCCCCGGGCACGGCGGCGGCGGCAGCAAGCTTGGGCCCAAACGCCGTGCCGCCGAGTCCCGTGGCTGCGACCGTAGACCGTGGGCCGGAAACTGCGGCCGCAGCTCGGCGGCACGTGGTTCTGGTCAAATCGCCAAGCGTGCAGCAGCGCCGAACCACGCTTCCCGGCCTCGGCGCATGCCTTCAGGGGCCCCCTATCGCTGGGCACACCCCTCCAACACCGAACATGCGCCCGGGGGGGAGGGCGGCCCGGGCGGCCCAGGCCAAAGTGGGCCGCCCTCGAGCAAGAGGCGGCCGGGCTGTGTGCTGAATGAATGAATGAATGAATGCACTCTGGCACAGCACATGTAGGCGCATTAACTCTCAGCGAAAACAAACCTGGCAGCTTGGTGATCCAAAGGTGTCGGCAAAGGTGTCCAGCGGGCACGGCAGGCAAGAAATTGAGCCAGGCATGCTGCTAAATGTCCCACGGTTGCAGTTCAAGCAAATGGCATTGCCAGTGTAGGGTTGGAAGGTTCCAGCTGGGCAGGGCTGCACATGAAGACCAGGCATTGGCGTGAGTCAGGGTCATGCCAAGATGATGACGCCGAGTGGAATCATCATATCGAGCCGCTCACACCCACCTCGCAGCTCGTGACGGGCTGGGAATAGCCGGATGCGGTGCCCGCAGGGCAGGCCTGGCACGCTGTGGCGCCTGTGGCATTGGAAAACTGGCCGGGCAGGCACGGCTGCAGGAGGCACAGTGCGCAGCAGGGCAGGGTGCAGTTAGGCGGAGCCAGCA
>NW_005434887.1:1405-2712 GCF_000147415.1 Chlorella variabilis | reverse complement strand
TGCCCCATCGAACGCACCTTGACCAACCAAAGTTTTCTAGAAGCCGACTCCGTCTGCAGCGGGTCTGAGGGGTGCCACACCGTCTCGGGCTCCTCCATCCTGTCACGATTGTGTGTGATGCTGCGACACTGGTCTGGAAGCATGCATGGGGTCCAGGGATCTCTTTATGGACTCCAGGCAGCACAGACTGCCACGGCACGCCAACACACCTTTCGGTAACAAGCAACCCGATTGTGCAGCGCTCGCGTCTAATAAACACTGCGTGGAATGGGTTTCGCCATGCAGCTACTAAGGCGGCCCCTGGGCCTGCAACACCTCTCCTGGCCCTCTTGCTGGCTAAACCCCTCCCGCTTCTGATACCCGGTTCTGGTGACACAGCCGAGATGCTGTGGCTGATTCTCAGCGGACTGGCGTATGCAGCCGCAGCGGGAGCGGCGATCGGGGCGGTGGGCTATGTGGCAGCCACCCGGTTCAGCCTCGTTCAGCGGCTGCTGGCCACCTTGGTGGACAGGACGCTGGAAAAGATCGCCGATACAGGGCAGGCGGCCTACTCCGTGACCCACACAGACACCGGTGCGGCGCTGCCTGGCGGCGGCAGACTGGCGCCAAAGCCGGCTGCGGCGCTCGCTGCAGCTCCCTTTTATGCCACTGCTTAAGAGCATGCCAAGGAGTGGTATGCCTCTCGCTGCAGACAGACGGGGCAGCCCAGCTGCTGCTGCCGGCCAGCCGCTAGCCCCTCCGGAGCTATCCAAGCGTCGTGCTTGCCTGCCCCGCAAGACACCGGCCAATGCTCCACTGTGCCCTCCCGGACCCCCTTGCAGGCATCATCGCCACCGACATCGCGGTAGGCCAGCGTGTGCTGCAGCGCACAGAGTTTGGCGGCAGCCAGGCCAGCGCAGCCACGGTGCAATGGTTGGAGCTCGAGTTTCCCTCGCTGTCCCGGCCGCTGACGCTGCGCGTGCACGGCTTGCGCCTGGCGCTGCAGCAAGTCCGGCTGCCCAAGGTGAGGCGAAGCAGCAGCAGCAGCAGCAGGAGCAGCAGCAGCTGGAAAGTATGAGCTGCACGGCGACTGCTGCTGGCTGCGCACTCGCCGCCGAGTGCCGCTTGGCTCATGTCGCCTGCTGGCACCACCCTGCGCCTGCCTGCAGCCGGTCTCTGCCGAGGCGCGGGCTGCGCACGAGGAGGCCATGCGGCACGCCGACAAGGCGACGCGGCTGGCGGTGGTGGAAGAGCTGCTGTGGGGCTCGCCGCAGGGGCAGAAGCAGCAGCAGCACCCGTCACGCTGGAACCCGGCGGGTGAGGGAGCA
>NW_005434887.1:0-810 GCF_000147415.1 Chlorella variabilis | reverse complement strand
GATCAGCTACCTCCAGGGCGCAGACGCCGCCTGCCTGCGCGTCCGCAGCCTGACGCTGCTGCCGCAGGGCAGCACCACCGCCGGCAGGCGCGGTGGCGGCGGCGGCGGCGGCCAGCCGGAGGCCGCCACCGCAGCAGAGTACACCTCAGCAGCCTCTGTGTCCAGCATGCCCACCAGCGGCGGCGGCGCTGCAGCGGCAGATGCCGCCGCCGCCTTGGCGGCGGTGCCAGAGGCGGCGGCGGCGGCGGCGGCGGCGGCCGAGGGCCACCTGTCGTGGCGGCAGGTGCTGCTGCAGGTCCCGCAGCTGCTGTGGGCCAGCGTGGCAGTCGACCGTCCCTCCTCCTCCCGCATGACTGTGTCGGGAGTCAGCCTGTCGCTCATGACCTTCCCCACCACCTGGCGCGGCTTCCACACAGCGCAGGCGGCGGTGGCGGCCGCGGCAGCTGCGCAGGCGGCCGCCTCTGCATCCCCCTTTGCCTTTGTGCCCGGCCGGTTTGCGGCGGGGGCCGCATCGTCGTCGTCAGCGCGCTCAGACAAGGTCAGCCTACCCAAGCGGCGGCGGCCCAGGGTGAGCGTGGAGCCGCTCCCGCCCGCAACGGCCCAGCAGGCACAGCAGGCGCAGCAGCAGCAGGCGCAGGCGCAGCCGCAGGACGTGCAGCAGCCGCAGCGGCCGTCGGAGCAGCATGCAGGCGGCGACGGCGGCGGCGGCGGCGGCTGGCTGGACTGCTGGGCGCTGCTGCGGGTGGTGCCAGTTGAGGAGCATGTGCTCTTCCTCCAATGGGAGTGCTCAGCCACGATATGCCTGCTGCC